>NW_024081217.1:816978-825604 GCF_003009895.1 Hyaena hyaena | reverse complement strand
TTTTTTTTTTTAATGTTTTTATTTATTTCTAGGAGAGAGAGATAGATAGATAGAGAGAGAGAGAGAGAGACAGCGTGAGCAAGGGAGGGTCAGAGAGAGAGGGAGTCACAGACTGAAACAGGCTCCAGGCTCTGAGATGGCAGTCAGCACAGAGCCCGACGCGGGGCTCGAACCCACGAACTGCGAGATCATGACCTAAGCGAAAGTCGGACGCTCAACCGACTAAGCCACCCAGGCGCCCCTATCATGCTTTTTAAACCCCAACATTATAAAAACGTTCTGTTTCTCTTTCATGTGTTAACAATGATATTTATAACTACATTAACTATAAAAAGACCATTCTATGGTCAAAAAAGAGAAAATTGTTGACTAGAATATGAAAACGTGTCACTTCATGGTTTCTCTAGAGCTTTCATCAATATTTTACTTTTAGTCAAACCTCTAAATGTAACCAAGTTTTCTTTTTCTAAAGTCACTGAATAAGATTTCTCTGAATTTCTCAATATTCCTAAAATATTTCTTGGAACACTAAATAACATTTCGAGTTCAAAAACTAAGAAGCCTGATAAAGAATCTATAACATGCCAAACGAAGAAACTTTAATCAAGAGATAATTATTCTTAAAGAGGTCAACTTCAAACTAAGAATGATACTAGTAATAGGATCTAAGAAGCCCCCAAAAGCAAAGGAAAACTTTGCATTACCTCTTCTTTAATTTCTTCTTTTTCTTGGACTGGTGGTTTTGGCTCAGGCTTAACCGGTTCCAACGGTGGAAGGTAGTTCTTAGTATAGAGGCTTTCAAACAGTTTATCCACAAAACCTGAAGTTTCTAAGGAGAAGAAACAGTATTTAAATATTGTACCAACAATAACAAAGACTGAGAACACACTCCTCAGCAAAGCTGAGGAAAACAGAACACCTTCCACATTGGTGGTGGAACCCAAATTGAGTCTACCTTTATGGGGGAGAATCCATGGCTGGATTTTTAAATCCCTTGTACATTCCTGCTCATGTACAAAATGATGTATATGTAAGAATGAGTATGAAACAGTAAAATACTGGAAAAAGAACAATTTTCCATGAATAAGAGACTAGTTAAATAAAGTATGTCACAACTATACAACAGAATACACAGAGCTCTAAAGAGAATGAATATGGATAACATCACATCTCAAAGACAGAAACTAAATATTTTTATCTATTATATTTGCATTAAAAAAAATTTGAAAGGAAACAAAAAATGACAAAGTTGTGTGCTGGAGGTGGGAAAGGAGCAGATGAAAAACAAGTGAGACAGACTTTTCACGATATTTTTCACAATATATACCTTTATATTGTTGGATTAAACGCACCGTCTATTCAAAATTGAATTATAAACGTTTTAAAATCACTTAAAAAAAATAAAGTTTGGTGTGAGAATGATATGAAAATATCTTTTTATCTTTTACTTATAAGCTACTGTATTTTGTAACTTTTTCAAATTAATTAAATGGGGGAAAACAAATGAATTTATTAAAAACTAAAGGGCATATTAAAAATATAGCACAGAGTCTGCTTACACTGCATTATACATTTTATGTATATAGCTATTTCTAAATGTAAAATTAATTTTTCTTCAGAAAAGTATGTTTCCAAAAAGCTTTATATTAATTTATGTAGTAAGCATTCTCTGTGATTATCACACTGTTAGGCGTTAACTGTTACGCATAACTTTAAAACAATAAATTGCTCAGACTCTTCAAAAACCTTTACGATCAGACTTCCTATGCCTTTGTATTTCTAAAACATATTTTAAAACACATATTACTTTTGTAATTTAAAAGACCTATAATCAAGGGCGCCTGGGTGGCTCAGCTAGTTAAGCGTCCAACTCTTGATTTTGGTTCAGGTCATGATTCAGAAGCCACTAGTCACGTGTAGGTGTTTAAATTAATTTAAGCGGCACCTGGGTGGCTCAGTTGGTTAAGCATCCGACTTCGGTTCAGTTCATGATCTCACATTCCGTGGGTTCAAGCCCCACGTCTGGCTCTGTGTCGACAGCTAGTTCAGAGCCCAGAGCCTGCTTTGGATTCTGTATCTCCCTCTCTCTCTGACCCTCCCCTGCTCATGCTGTCTCTCTCTCTCTCAGAAATAAATAAAACATTAAAAAAAAATTTTTTTAACATATAATCGCTCAAGTGTTCTCTTAAAAAAAAATAATTAATTTAAATCTAAAACTCAGTTCCTGGGGTGCTGGGATAGCTCTGTCAGTTAAGCCTCTGACTTGGGCTTAGGTGATGTTCTCATGGTTTGTGAGTTCGAGCCCTGCATCAGGCTCTGTGCTAACAGCTAAGTGCCTGGAGCCTGCTTTTCAGATTCTGTGCCTCCCTCCCTCTGCCTCTCCCAGGCTCACACTCTGTCTCTCTCCCTCTCTCTTTCAAAAGTAAATAAACATTAATAAATAAATAAAAATCAGTTCCTAAGTCACATTAGCTACATATCAAGTGCTCAAAAGCTGCAAGTAGCTACTGAATTGGAAAGGGAAGATACATACTATATTCATCAGTGTATAAAGTTCTGCTAGACAGTGCTAGCCTACAAAGACATATAAGAAGGTAACTGACTGGCAAATGTATGGCTGTTCATTTTCTTCTCTTTTTAAAAATGTTTTATAGGGGCGCCTGGGTGGCTCAGTTGTTTGGGCATCCAACTCTTGATGGAGTTGTTAGATCAGGTCATGATCTAACAGTTTGTGGTCTCAAGCCTCACCTCATCTCTGCACTAATATCACGGAGCCTGCTTGGGATTCTCTCTCTTCCTCTCTCTCTCTGCACCTCCCCAGCTCACATGCATGATCTCTCTCTCTCTTTCTCTCTCTCTCTCTCAAGATAAACTTTAAAAAAAAATGTTTTTAAGGGCACCCAGTGGGTGCTTTCTCTCTCAAAAATAAAAAGGTTAATAAAATGTTCTTATAATTCTTCCTCATTTGTATTGTCTTTTATAAAAAAGTTACTAAAAACTTTAAAGCTTTTACAACAAATTCTTAAATGTATATTTAAACATATATTTTCCTCTCACCCAAATGTCTTCACTATATTTTATTTATTTACTATTCTCATGGCTCAGTATTTCACATGACTCATCTAGTCTCATCACATGTAAACAAAGTAATATAAATCAATACGTTTAGAAAACACTCCTTTAAAAGAAAAAGAAAAAATTACTCATCTGGACTGGGGAGAAATTCTAGTATTATGTTTTCTTGTGTAAAAAAAAAAAAAAGCCTTAAAATCCACCAAAAAATATGTAATCTTGTCTTTTCAAGTGAGAAGCCATAGCCTTTCCTTCTCAACAGATATTTCAGTTAAAGGGTATCTTCCCACAGCAATAGCTAGATCAAACAATAAGTGTGCATTATCCACACTGCTTTCATCCATCCAACAATATTTCTTGAGTACCTACTAAGTGCCAAGCATTATAGGTTCCATGTCACCACTCTTTTCTTTATTTTTTTTTTTCCATGTCACCACTCTTAACAAAGGGAAAGACAAAAAGTAGGGGGAGGGGAAGAGACAAACACATATACATGCAAATAAACATATAACACAACAAAGAGCGACAAGTACCATGAGAAACAAAATGAAGTGAGGTTGGGAAAAAGAGAGGATCATTAGGGGCATGAATTATAATATACTATACATAGAACACTCACGGGAAACTACTTGCAGTAGATAACATTTGAGAAGAGACCAAAAACAATAGAGAAGAAACCGTTTCAAGCAAGAGTAAAACAAGTTCAAAAGCCCTGACTTGGGAACATGTTTGCCATGCTGAAAAAAAGGCAAGGGGGTCAAGGTGACTGGAATGTGGTAGCTGAGGTGTGAGAATCAGCAGGGAGCCCTCCAGGAAGCTATGCAGGTCATGGAAAGGACTCTGGGAAGATGGGAAGTTGGAGGCACAACGTGAAGAGGATCATGTCCATCTCTTCCTGGACAGCAAAAAGCTCCAGTCAAAAGGGGAAAAAACAGCTTCACTATCCTAATAAATACTAAGCATAAATAGCTTCATTATCTTTAAACTGTTATCCCCAACCATCAACTAGATTCTGCCACAAGCCAAAGAGGACCCATTCACCTAAAAAGCAACTGCTTCAATACAGGAAAGAAGCAAAGAAAAATGAGCAAATCAGAGAACTCTAGATGCTGGCGAGGATGTGGAGAAATGGGCACCCTCCTACACTGTTGGTGGGAATGTAAACTGGTGCAGCCCCTCTGGAAAACAGTGTGGAGGTTCCTCAGGAAACTAACAATAGAACTCCCCTATGACCCAGTGATAGCACTGCTAGGAATTTACCCAAGGGATACAGAAATGCTGAGGCATAGGAGCACATGTACCCCAATGTTCATAGCAGCACTCTCCACAATAGCTAAGACATGGAAAGAGCCTAAGTGTCCATCAACAGATGAATGGATCAAGAAGATGTGGTTTATCTATACCATGGAATACTCCATGGCAATGAGAAACAGTGAAATCCGGCCATGTGTCGCAACATGGATGGACCTTGAGGGTGTTATGCTGAGCGAAATAAGTCAGGCAGAGAAGGACAAATATCATATGTTTGCACGTATAGGGGGATTAGGAGGAACTTAACAGAGGAACAAGGGGGAGAAGAAGGGCGGAAATGGTGGGGGAAAGGGAGAGAGGCAAACCATGAGAGACTCTTGAATGCTGACAAAAACTGAGGACTGATGGATGGGGGGGAGGGGGGATGGGCATGGAGGAGGTTACTTGTGGGGATGAGCACTGGGTGTTATGTGGAAACTAATTTGACAATAAACTGTTTGAAAAAAAAAAGAAGCAAAGAAAGAGGGTAAAAAGTTCTTCTAAAATACATGATAAATAATTAAGGGGAATCAATATATTTAGATGTTTAAAGGGCGCTGACTGGTATCTTTCCTTCCAAGCTTTTTTTTTTTTTATGTTTTATTTATTTCTGAGAGAGAGAGAGGCAGTGTGAGCAGGGGAGGGTCAGAGAGAGGGAGACAAAGAATCCAAAGCAGGCTCCAGACTCTGAGCTAGCTGTCAGCACAGAGCCCGACGTGGGGCTCGAATCCACAAACCGTGAGATCGTGACCTGAGCTGAAGTCGGACGCTTAACCAACTGAGCCACCCAGGCGCCCACTTTCCTTCCAAGCTTTTATCTCCAAGATTTTACCAGAAAGTTTTAAATTTAAATTCATAAACATGTGGCTCAAAGGCCATAATAATTACCTTTTTGTAAAAACACGTCAAGTTGATCAGCACAAAAGGCTTTCAATTCTTTCTCAGGTTTGTCCTTCTTGACCAGTGCTACAACATAGTTGGCTAAGGCTGAAGGGTCAGCATCACATCTAGTTGGACAGAGAGAAAACAAAAATTTTTTAACTTTTTTTTTAAAGCAGCAATGTCATTAATGAATTCACCCCTATTTTGGAAAGCTAAACAACAACTTTATCTGAAACAAAGTGATGACAAATAAACAAACACATAAACAAATAAAGAAGTAGAGTGACTGCAAACAAAGACGATTTTTATAACAAAAGCATACACAGAGTACAAGCAAGATTTTCCTTTTCTGCCTATTTTTATAAAATTGTTGGTCTATTTTCAATGTTCTAAACATACCCAAAATTTTGGACCAAATATACACTTATTAGCATCTCTCAGTGTTAACAGGGAAGGGGTGGCAATCTACCCCTGAGTTGCAGGGCTGTAGAAGCACTGGTTATGTCTTCAGGAACTATCTGTTCCATGTGATTATGAGGAAGAACCAGGGGAAGTGACGGGACACCCTTTCCCATTCCCTATGACTCCAGGCACCAGCATCCAAACACAGCCATCAATTCCACTAATAATCTTCTTAGTGTCTTACAGATCTCTTTAAAAAACGGGAACACAAGAAAGATGACACCGTAAATATTACTGGCAAACACTCTAGCAGCTGTAAGCAAGAAAGAAAAGATCTAGGAGCTAGAACAGAAAGGATAAGAGAAGTGGTAGAAGGGCCTCAGGGACAACCTTTAGTGACTTCTTTTTTTTGTTTTGCCTCCTATTCAGTAGTAACCTGTCTTGACATTAAAAATCATCTCCTCCGCCAGGTCAGCACGTGTTCCCTGAGCTGCCAACATGGAGTATCCGCGAGACCTAACATTTTATCTACACTATAGGAAACGGAAGGTTTGTGTGTTGTAAATACATACGTATACTGGAAAAATATTTTTTAAGTAAATAAAACAAATTCTACAAAAAGAAAAGACAAGAACTTCCTTCTATTCTATATTTTTGAAGCTCATAACTCAATAAAATAGAATTAGTGATTTTTTTCACTGCCAATATTGCTATGGGAAAGGCTAATTCTTTAAACATCCATGCACATTTATGCACCAAATCTAAGAGTGAATTTCGATGGCTATCAATTTTACAAAACTCAGACAGAATCAAAAAAAATTATGGGTAAGGGTCAAAGTGTACTGGGAAAGAATGTAAGTGTCCACGATGATGAGCTATATATAAATTAAAATAATGCAATTTAAGAGAAAGCTAGGATTTTTTTTAAGTAAAAAATGTAAATTACATTTTAAACACTTAATAGAATACCTGGATAAATTCAATTGCTAAATTCTAAAATAGATACATAGATCAATATCAGAAAAAAAAATGACAGGGGGCACCTAGGTGGTTAAGCGTTCAACTTTGGCTCAGGTCATGATTTCGCAGTTTTGTGAGTTTCAGCCCCGCATTGGGCTCTGTGCACTGACTTCATTGAGTCTGCTAAGGATTCCACCCCTTCTGTCTGCCCTTCCCACTCCTTCCCTCCGTCTCTCAAAATAAATGAATTAAAACATTTTTTAATTAAAAATGGAACTACTGCATGATGCAGTAATTCTACTTTTGGGTATTTACTTGAAGAAAATGAAAACTCTAATTCGGAAAGTCATATGCACACCTATGTTCATCTTAGCATAATTTACAATAGCCAAGATATGGAAACAACCTAAATGTCCATTGTCAGATGAATGGATAAAGAAGATAAAGATGACATGGCTATATACATAAAATGTATTATTACTCGGCCATAAAAAAGAATGAAATCTTGCCATTTGCCAACAACACGGATGGGCCTAGAAAGTATATGCTGAGAACAAGAAGTCAAAGAAAGACCAGTACAGTAGGATTTCACTTATAGGTGGAATCTAAAAAACAAAACAAACAAAACAGAAAAAGACTCACAGATACAGAAAACAAACTGATGGTTGCCAGAGAGAAGGGCAGTTGGGGGGAAGGATGAAATAGGTGAAGGATTAGAAGGTACAATCTTTCAGTTTTAAATAAATAAGACATGGGAATATAATGTATAGCGTAGGGAATATAGTCAATACTATTTTAATTACTTTGTATGGTGACAGACTGTAACTCGACTGACTGTGGTGACCACTCCATAAAGTATAAATTAAATCACTATGTTGTATACCTGGAAGTAATATAACATTGTATGTCAATCACTCAATCTAAAAAACAGCAATATTAAATAATAATATGAATACATAGCATTTGCCCCTTCAAAATGTTAGAGACCATTCTTATCTTGGCTAATCCATACAAATCTCAGTCCTGAGAATACTAAGGTATTTGATCAGTAAAGTTCTAATCAATATTCAAATGGACGGGAGAAGGTAAAAAAAATATATCACATTTCTACCTTTAGTTAGAAAATCTGGATAAGGCAGATATTCTAAAGGTAGAAAAAAGGATTTTTTCTACAAGGAACTCACCAAACTCCACACCCGAAAAACTAATAATCCAGTGAAGAAATGGGCAGAAGACATGAACAGACACTTCTCCAAAGAGGACATCCAG
The DNA here is from genome assembly GCF_003009895.1 of Hyaena hyaena. NCBI lineage: Eukaryota > Metazoa > Chordata > Mammalia > Carnivora > Hyaenidae > Hyaena > Hyaena hyaena. The sequence continues at coordinate 817,729 of NW_024081217.1, read as the reverse complement.
ATGGCCAACAGACACATGAAACAATGCTCAGTGTCCCTCCTCATCAGGGAAATACAAATCAAAACCACACTGAGATACCACCTCATGCCAGTCAGAATGGCTAAAATGAGCAAGTCAGAAGACTCTAGATGCTGGCAAGGATGTGGAGAAATGGGCACCCTCCTACACTGTTGGTGGGAATGTAAACTGGTACAGCCCCTCTGGAAAACAGTGTGGAGGTTCCTCAAAAAATTAACACTAGAACTCCCCTAGGACCCAGCAATAGCACTGCTAGGAATTTACCCAAGGAATATAGGAGTGCTGACCCATAGGGGCACATGTACCCCAATGTTCATAGCAGCACTCTCAACAATAGCCAAAACATGGAAAGAGCCTAAGGGTCCATCAACTGACGAATGGATCAAGAATATGTGGTATATTTAGGGGCGCCTGGGTGGCTTAGTTGGTTAAGTGTCCGACTTTCGCTTAGGTCATGATCTCGCGGTTCATGGCTTCGAGCCCCGCATCGGGCTCTGTGCTGGCTACTAGCTCAGAGCCTGGAGCCTGTTTCAGTCTGTGACTCCCTCTCTCTCTGACCCTCCCCTGCTTACGCTGTCTCTCTCTCTCTCTCCTAGAAATAAATAAAACATTAAAAAAAAAAAAAGAATTATTTATACAATGGAATACTACATGGCAATGAGAAAGAATGAAATCTGGCCATGTGTAGCTGCACGGATGGACCTTGAGAGTGTTATGCTGAGCGAAATAAGTT
>NW_024081217.1:622010-816497 GCF_003009895.1 Hyaena hyaena | reverse complement strand
GGTCCGACTTTCGCTTAGGTCATGATCTCGCGGTTCGTGGGTTCGAGCCCCGCATCGGGCTCTGTGCTGTCAGCTCAGAGCCTGGAGCCTGTTTCAGTCTGTGACTCCCTCTCTCTGACCCTCCCCTGCTCACACTGTCTCTCTCTCTCTCCTAGAAATAAATAAAAACATTAAAAAAAAAAAAAGAAATGCGTATTTCTTTTTTTTTTTTAAAAACTTTTTAAGTATTTTTGAGAGAGACCAAGCGAGCATGAGCGGGGGAGGGGCAGAGAGCGAGGGAGACAATCCAAAACAGGCTTGCTCTGGGCTGTCAGCACAAAGCCAGATGCAGGGCTTGAACTCATGAACTGCGAGATCATGACCTGAACTGAAGTTGGACACCTAATCAACTGAGCCACCCAGATGCCCCAAACACATATTTCTTTTTAAAAGTTTACTTATTTGGGAGAGAGGCGTGATAGGGGGAGGGGTAGAAACAGAGGGAGAGAGAGAGAGAATCAATCCCAAGCAGGCTCTGCATGGTCAGTGCCAAGCTCCCCTGGGGGCTCCAACTCACAAACTGTGAGATCATGACCTGAGCCAAAATCAAGAGTTGGACGCTTAACTGACTGAGCCACCCAGGTTCCCCAATCCCAGATATCTTATACATGTACGCAGTATTCAGACTCTGAAAAAACAAATGCAGAGTAGTTTACTTCCACTGAAATACATTTTGATAGGACGGTGTTAAAACTCAAGATGAGGGGCACCTGGGTGGTTCAGCTGAAGCGTCCGACTTCAGCTCAAGTCATGATCTCACAATCTGACCTCTCACAGCGAGGTCAGAGCCTGGAACCTGCTTCAGATTCTGTGTCTCCCTCTCTCTCTGTCCCTCCCCTGCTCAGGAGGTCTCTCTCTCTCAGAAATAAATAAAAAACATTAAAAAAAAAAAAAAAACCTCAAGATGAGTAGTTACAAGAAGGCAAAAGAGCAGGAAAAAACTAGACACTAAGAGAGTATCTGTGCAATATGAGTAAAGAACTGTTTGTTAATAACTGATAGAATTCTGTACCCAATTTAAAAGCATGTTTCCAGCCAAAGGAATGGGACCATTTAAATTGAACAGTTCCTAATATGTACCCATCAACTACTATGAAGGAAATTACCAGTCTGAAATAATAAAGTCACACCAAGTGAATGGTGAAACTTAAATACACAGAAGAGTTTTTATGCTGTAATTTTCTGTACCTTTATGACTGTTCTTATATATTCTTTCATCGCTCCTTACTATATAATCTCTAAAAGCTGACAATTACAATACTGTAGTAGCTATGGCAGCAACAAAACTTCTAAAAGCATGTCACAAAATCAGGAATGACTAAGACTCTTGGTAATTTATGAGACAAATGCAGGACCACTTCTTACTTCTCTTACTCCGGAGTATTTTAAATCTTTTAGCTGTTTGTAACCAAGGCATATGGAAACTTATTTCTGCTTAGCTATAGGGACAAGTGTGTTTGAGAATAAAAAAGATTTTAAAATTTTGGTTCCATGGCTGTATTAAGCACACACATTCCCAGACAGAAAGGGGCTTCTATTATAACAAAGATTAGAAAACATAATGATACCCATCTGAATTACTATCCTACTATAGTCATTAAAAGGCCTTAACAGTACAATGAATTATTATTCATTTTATAGATACCTAAATTTCTAAATATGTAAAGACAAATTGGGCAATCCACTTAGGATCAGGCAGAAAGCACACCTGTGGAACTAAAACTCAGCTGCAATTCCACAGAGTAAAATCTATTTTACAGCAAATACACTTTCCTACTGTAAATCTGTATGACAAATTAACATATTTGAAGTCTCAACCAATAGTTATCTTACAGTTAGAATAAAGAACAAAAGAAACTTCCTTAGGTTTAATGGAAATTAGAAATAGGACTCCTTAAAATTCACATCCTGCATAATAATGTACTAAGAACACGTTTCAGTTATCTTCTATTTTATTTTTAAAAATCAACTGTAATGAATTTTCATCAGGGGAAGTTAATAGAAATACTGTCCTAAAAGAAATCTGTAAAATCCTCAAATATGTCCTTTCCTCCTGAATGAAATCTGCACTACAGGTTTATGACACATCTGCTCTGGTGGCACATCAGCTTTACAGATTTCAGACATATACCCAATCCCAAGACCAAAGAATAAAGATCTTTCCTTGCCTTGGGCCCTAGCCAAAAAACACTACTTAAAAGTTAGAATTCTTTGTTTTCTTTTTTCTTTTTTTAGGAAAAAACGAACACTATTTAGACCTCTCCCACTTTCAGAAAAATCTACATGCTGCTGAATAAGGGCCCAATTCTAAGTTCTACCTTATTGTGGTATCTGTTTCAGAAGTGAGACAATGAATATGTTACTGAGCCACAGGGGAAGAAAACCTGATCTTAATGTGTATCAACAGCCATTAAAAATGTTCATATTCTCTAAATAGTAGTTGTAGTTACGGGAAATTAGCCTCAGGAAATAAAGCCAAACATAGAGAACACTATACCTCATTAGTGCTAAATACATATACAATTAAATATATACATGATATAAAAACAGCATTATTTTTTAACAGAAAAAGTAAAATCAAGACATTCATTCTTACCGTTTTTTTTTTAAATGTTTGTTTTTGAGACAGAGAGAGAGTGTGCGCGCGCTTGCGAGAGCAAGGGAGGGACAGAAAGAGGGGTACAGAGGATCCAAAACAGCCTCTCTGCTAACAGCAGAAAACCGGATGAGGGGCTCAAAATCAAGAACCGTGAGATCATGACCTGAGCCAAAGTCAGACTTTTAACGGACTGAGCCTCCCAGGTGTCTACCCACTCTTATTGTTAAATGTTTATGAAACATAAGGCATCTAAAGTGATGGTTATAAAAATACACAAATGAGAAAAACATTTCTGATGTAAGGTCAAATAGAGAAATCAAGATAAGAAATTTTACATCTGAGGGCACCTGGGTGGTGGCTCAGTTGGTTAAGCATCCAACTCTTGGTTTCGGCTGAGGTCAAAGAGTTCTTGAGATTTCGTCTCACTCTCTCTCTGCCCTTCCCCTGCTTGCTCGCTCTCTCTCAAAAAGAAATAACATTAATGTTTATTTTTATTTTATTTTTATAAATTTTTTAATTTTTTTTATTTATTTATGAGAAAGAGAGAGACAGACAGCATGAGCAGGGGAGGGTCAGAGAGAGGGGGAGACACAGAGTCTGAAACAAGCTTCAGGCTCTGAGCTAGCTGTCAGCACAGAACCTGATGGAGGGCTTGAACCCACAAACTGTGAGATCATGACCTGAGCTGAAGTCGGACGCTTAACCAACCGAGCCACCCAGGCACCCCTTATTTTTATTTTTGATGAGGAAAGCACACGTGTGGGAAGGCAGAGAGTAAGGGAGACAGAAGCAGGCTTCAAGCTCTAAGTTGTCAGCACAGAGACCGACATAGGGTTCAAACCCATAAACTGTAAGATCATGACCTGAGCTAAAGTTAGAAGCTTAACCAAAGCTTAACGAGGTGCCGCAATAAGTAAACATCATAAAAAAATTTTTAATTTTACATTTGATTCTGATTATAGCTACACGAAGTTCAAACACACATGAGAAACTAGAAATTAATATACGCAAGTAATTTTGTTTTTTCTTTCTGCATTTTCTGTAATATAATAATGCTTTTAATTTTACTTTGTTAAGAAAAAATAAACTAAATAAAACACCAAAATGTCTGATCCTGAGATCTGTGTTCAGATTATTCCTTTGATAAAACAACACTGGAAAAACAAGTACAGGGGGCACCTGGCTGACTCAGCTGGAGCATGCAACTCTCGATCTCAGGGTTTTAAATTCAACCCCGTGTTGGGTGTAGAGATTACTTTTTATCTTAGGGGCGCCTGGGTGGCTCCATCAGCTGAGTGTCCCAACTCTTGATTCTGGCTCAGGTCATAATCTCAAGGTGCAGTCCTGAGATCGAACCCAGGTGGGCCTCTGCACTGGTCATAGAGCCTGCTTGGGATTACCTCTCCCTCCCCCTTACCCTCAGCCCTCACATGCTCTTCTCTCTCTCGCAAAATAAATATTTAAAAATTAAAAAAATAAAACCAAATCTTTTAAAAAACAGGAACAACACCCGGGTGGCTGAGTTGGTTAAGCATCCAACTCTTGACTTCAGCTCAGGTCGTGATCTCTTAGTCATGAGATCGTGGCTGCCTCGGGTTTCTGGCTGGGCAAGGAGTCGGCTTAGGATTCTCTCTCTCTCCCTCTTCCCACCCTTCTTTTGAAAAGAAAAGAACAGAAAGAGAAATATAATCTGATTTGACTTTATTAAAAGAGTTAAAGTGAATAACATTAAGTTCTAAAAACCTGTTAACAAATATTAAAGAGATAGAAATGGGGCACGTGGGTGGCTCAGTTGGTTAAGCGTCCAACTTCAGCTCAGGTCATTATCTCACGGTTTGTGGGATCGAGCCCCGCGTCAGGCTCTGTGCTGAGAGCTAGCTCAGAGCCTGGAGCCTGCTTCAGATTCTGCGTCTCCCTCTCTCCTTGATCCTCCCCTGCTCACAATGTCTCTCTCTCTCTCAGAAATAAAACATTAAAAAAAAAAAGTTTTAAAAAAAAGAGAAAGAAAGAATGGAACTTCTCAAACGAAAGCTTTCATCTTCCCTTAATTAATTAGAGGCTTTCATCAATGGAAGAAAATACCCCTAGATTTATTTTGGAGGAAAAAATATATACACATCTGTCAGTTGCAAACATCGTTTTAATATTTGGACTACATCTTACAGAGCAATAGTCACCAGCTAAGTAAACCCTAAAAATTAGACTATTAAAAAAATATGGGGCACCTAGGTGGCTCAGTTGGTTAAGCACTGGACTTCACCTCAGGTCATGACCTCATGGCTTATGAGTCCAAGCCTGAGCGTTGGGCTCTGTGCCGAGAGATCAGAGCCTGAAGCCTGCTTTGGATTCTGGGTCTCCCTCTCCCCTTGCCCCTCCCTCACTTGTGCTAAGTTTCTCAAAAATAAATAAACATTAAAAGAAAATTAAAAAATAGTACTGGAGCACCTGGGTGGCTCAATCAGTTAAGCATCTGACATTAGCTCAGGTCATGATCTTGTAGTCCCTGACTTCTAGACCCGCATAGGGCTCTGTGCTGACAGCTCAGAGCCTGGAGCCTGCTTTGGATTCTGTGTCTGCCTCTCTCTCTGCCCCTCCCCTGATCATACTCTGTCTGTCTCTCTCTCTCTCTCAAAAAACAACAAATAAACATTTAAAATTTTTTTTAAATAGTACTTTTTAAAATTGTCTATCGGGATGGCTGGGTGGCTCAGTCGGTTGAACATCTTAACTTTGGCTTGGGTCACAATCTCATAGTTCATGAGTTCGGGCCCCGTGTTGGGCTCTGTGCTGACAGCTCAGAGCCTGGAGCCTTCAGGTTCTGTGTCTCCCTCTCTCTCTGCCCCACCCCTGCTCAAACTCTGTCTCTCTCTCAAAAAAATAAATATTAAAATATATATATAAAAAAACTGTCAACCGTGTAAATATACATAAAAGGACACTGATTCATTTAAACATTTACTGAATGTTTACTAAGTACCAAGCATCTTGCTTGGTAATGGAATTACTCTGAGCAAGACAGATCTTGCCCTGCAGTCTAGTGGCCAAGAGATGAAAATGAAAACAAATAATTACAGTACAAAATAACAAATGGTTAAAATAAAGATTCACAACAAAGTAATAACACTGTCAGAGTATGAGACAAGACAGTGATAGGAAACACAGGGCTATAAAAGCAACTTCTGGCTTCTAACCTATAGCAACTGGGCCAAGAAGAATGAAGTCAGACATATTTAGGAGGCAGACCAAAGGACATAAGAACAAGTATGTCCTTAAACTTAAAAAACTAAAACTTCCCAAGGGATGCCTGGGTAGCTCAGCTGATTAAGTATCCAGCTTTTACTCAGGTCATGATCTCATGGTTTGTGGGTTCAAGCCCCGCATCGGGCTCTGTGCTGACAGCTTGGAGTGTGGAGCCTGCTTTGGATTCTGTGTGTGTCTCTCTCTCTGTCCCTCAGCCACTCAAGCTCTGTTTCTCTCTCTCCCCCCACCAAAAATAAATGAACATTCAAAAAATTTGTGAGGGGTGCCTGAGTGGCTTAGTCATTTAAGTGTCCAACCATGAACTCACGATCCATGAGTAGAGCCCTGCATCAGGTTCTATGCTGACAGCTTGGAGCCTAGAGCCTGCTTCAGTTTCTGTGTCACCCTCTCTCCTCTGCTCAAGTTCTGTCTCTTTCTCTCAAAAATAAATAAAAACACAAAAAATTTAAAAAAAAGAAAAAAACTTGCCAAGAAGTCTTCTGGTCAAAATAAGTCCTTTTCTGTGAAATAGATAAGGGTCTCCTTAAGTCCGACAGCACTTTAGAGGCACAATAATTCTTTGAAGCCACTAAGCACACTATCAGAACTTCTCAATCTTTAAAGAACATACTTCCAAAATACTCATTTCCCCCTCCTAACTTATGTAAGAGGCCAGGTCTCATAGCTGCTAGGTGATGATTTTCCTCCTATTTGAGCAGCCACAGACCTTACTAATCGGAACTTAATGTGATAAGGATTGCAGATCTATGGCAGCATGTAAAACTCTACAGAGTTCAAAGTATACTCCCTCCATGACCACTGAACCAATACAGTGATTTGTCTGTGAAGCTTACTGCTACCTTTTCCATCATACTCAGAGATGACAACATATTCAATCTCCTAGTGCACTTAAAAAAAAAAAAAAAAAAACGTTGCTATGGCTGAAGTCACAGAAACTACAGGTCAAAGTCATGGCTTTCACCAGCAATTACCAATCCTACCTACAGGGCCCGCAGTGATACTCTAGCTCTGCCATGCACTAGGCTATTATTTTGTAAGTGGCAGTAATGCTTAACATTATTAAGTAAAATATTTTTGCAAGAAGAGTTTAACATGTTTTCACATTTCAAAAACCAGGAAATTTCATTTATACTTAATGATTCTAAGGTACACAGGCACTTTTTATAGTCTACACATTATTATTGACACCATATTTGAAAGACAGGTAGATGGCTAATATGATTAACTGTTTAGAGAAAATTTTAAAGAATTTCTCCAAAGTCACACAGTAAATCAGAGATAGATACAGTACTAGAAATGAGATGCCCTGATAGTGTTTTTTACTACAATAAATACATGCAACTGTACAAAAAAGTATTACAAACCCCATCACTCGTTTTAAAACATATACCAAGGTGGGGGTTGCCTGGGTGGCTCAGTCAGTTGAGTGTCCAACTCTTAATTCGGCTCCGGTCTTGATCTCAGCGTTGTGGGATGGAGCCCTCCATCTGGCTCCCTACTGAGCACAGAGCCTGCTGAAGGTTCTCTCTCCCTGGCTTGTACTCTTTCTCTCAAATAAAAATAAATAAATGCAGACGTTTTCAGGTAGAAATGTGTGTTTGTTATTAAAAAAAATGCTTGCCTGAGGGTGCCCAGATGGCTCTGTTGACTCTTGATGTGAGTTCATGAGTTCAACCTCCAAGTGGGGCTCTGTGCTGGCAGCGTGGAGGCTGCTTGGGATTTTCTCTTTCCCTTGCTCTCTGACCCTCCCCCACTCGCTCCCTACCTCTCTCAAAATAAACATATTTTTAAAAATTTTTTATGTTTGTTTATTTTTGAGAGAGAAACAGAATGTGAGCAGAGGAGAGACAGAGAGAAAGGGAGAGACAATCTGAAGCAGGCTCCAGGCTCTGAACATAGGACTCGGAACACAAACACAAACTGCTAGATCATGACCTGAGCCGAAGTCGGAACCTTAATTGACTGAGACATTCAGCACCCCAAAAATATTTTTTAAATAAGAAGAAAAATGCTTGCTTGAATTTTTTTAAATGTTTATTTATTTCTGAGACACAGAGAACTAGTGCAAGCAGGGGAAGGGAAGAGAGAGAGGGAAAGAGAGAACCCCAAGCAAAGCTCTACTGCCTAAACTTTTTCTAAACTTGTGGTTTCTTCAGTTTTTAACTTATCCCTTGGATTTACTTAGACTTTACTCTTCAGGGGCTCACCTACTGAAAATGAGAAGTTATTTCTAATAGAAAGAAACCATGATGTCTCCCAATCGTACATAATCCCTACATGGTCTCTAAGACTGACATCTAGGATATTTTGAAAGTGAGGAAAGATAAAGACCTTAGACAAGGGGTGCCTGGGTGGCTCAATCAGTTGAATGTTCGACTCCTGACTTCAGCTCAGTTCATGATCTCAGTTTCTGATATTGAGCCCCGCATCCAGCTCTGTGCTGACAGGGAGGAGCCTGCTTGAGATTCTCTCTCTCCCCCCGCCCCAACCCCAGCTCCGAATCGTGCTCTCTCTCAAAATAAATAAATAAACTTGGAAAGAAAAAAAAAGACCTCGAACAAGACTTGTGAATTCAGTCTGTTCATGCAGCAGTACGAAAAGAGATATAAACTTCTTGACTGAGATGGTTTCTCTCCCTTGACTGCATTGCCAACAAAAATGGTACTAGGTTTTCCCAGCCAGTTAAGAAAGTCATTTCTTGGGGCGCCTGGGTGGCTTAGTCGGTTAAGCGTCCGACTTTCGCTTAGGTCATGATCTCGCGGTTCGTGGGTTCGGGCCCCGCGTCGGGCTCTGTGCTGTTAGCTCAGAGCCTGGAGCCTGTTTCAGTCTGTGACTCCCTCTCTCTCTGACCCTCCCCTGCTCACGCTGTCTCTCTCTCTCTCTCCCCTAGAAATAAGTAAAACTTTAAAAAAAAAAAAAAAGAAAATCATTTCTTCCGGACACTGTCCTTTTGTCTTTTGTCTAGTAAAAATAATAGATAGGTCTCTCATCTACAAAAGGAATGGAAGGTAACAGATCAGTGCTAATATATGATATTTCTAATTTGTCTACAGGGAATAATTATATGTAAAATGGCTTGGTTTAGAAATACCCCAATGCATGAGACACACACAACATGCTTAAAAAACCCTAAAAATTATAATCTTTTATAAATTTAGTTAACTTTAAATTAAGCTAAATGAAACACAATAGATCATGGGCATGGACAGTATGACTCTACCATATCCACTTCAACTCCATTATCTGAAACCCTAACAACTGCTCTGAAACACTATGTCGTAAAAAGATGCCACGCTGCCATGAAAATTTTCTTCAATCTGTAATATGCAAATTTACAAATTTACAAATACAACCCATTTTAGCCTATCGTTTATTACATTTTAGGGTGTTTAAAAAAAACAAAAAAATAATATCCCATGACAACTAATGAAAATACACATATCTGCATTTGTTACTTCTTTCCTTTTTGCATTTGCGATTTCTTATTAACACTTCCATCTAAAACCATACTTCTATGAGTTAAAAATTAGTATTTTTTTAATTTGTACTTCCAGGAAGGCCTCAGTAGTGATTTTTGGCTCTTTTTTAGCCCCAAAAAAGTAATAATTTTTTTATAATTAAAAAAGCATTTTGTGTTTTCAGTTGAACCTGCAACTCAAATGGGGAAATTAAAGCCAAATAATCACTTTAAAAGAAATTATAGAATACCTATAAACTTACCAGTATTAAGAGTCAAAAAAGTGAAGAGAAAAAACACTATTAGGTTTAAGTTTGTACCCAAACTAAATTTCCACATTAAGAAAAAAAAAAAAAACCCACTGTCCAGAATAAAACATTTTAGGCATGATTAAAAGAAAAAAAAAGACAATTAACTATAACATTGAAACTAGTTACCTTCTACCAAAGACATATACATATAATTCTTTTTGCAGAATCTCTACCTACAAACAAAATCAGAGTGATTTGCAAAACTGTCACTCACACACACACGGTTGTTTTTTTCTGATATTAAGTAACATGAAGGTAAACAATTTTTTAAACACGACTTTTTTTCAGCCTTTTCCACATATGGTCAATTTCATTAATCTATTTCACTTATTTTCCACCTCCATCACAATGCTTCTCCATCTCTGCTCCCAAACTTTACCACAGAAAAAGGTAGCCAACTCAAGACACCCATACTCTTCTACAGAACTTTCAAGGAGACCATCACTAATGTAAAACCCAGAAGCCCTTAGTGTACTTTCAGTCATACCTGTACTCTCACATACTCCTCACCCTCAGAACGTAAATAGCATTTCAGACACCAGCATTCCCCTAATGCTGCCTCCTTGAACCATCCTACCTTCACAAGGCTGACACATGGGACTAAAGAGGACTGACTCTCTTCTTAGGTGTTCACATCCAAGAAATCAAAGTAGCAAAACAACAACAAAGTTAACAAGATTTCTCAGGAGGACCAGTAAATAAACTGTGAAGTAGCTGTCTCCCAACAGCCCCAACTTTACCACACACGCCTCCAGGCCTCCCCAAACTATCTCAGTGGAAAAACTCAGTGTTTCCACGAAAATGGTCTAATCTAATGAATCATACAGCTGCCCATCTCTTCCTCTACCCCCTTCCTTTCAGCCAGCAAGTCCTCACCTCTAACGGAGAATAAACTAAGCACAAGAAATGAGGAGGGGGCAGGAAATGATCCCTTCCCTTCTCTTTCCATACTTTCTTTCCCAAGAGAGTTAGAGAGCATCTCTCTCCATCCTTCCCTTCAGCACTCCTCCTCTTCCCTCTGTGGGATGTTTCAGAAACTAGCTATCCCCCAATATCCCAAATAAACTCACCACAATCCTAACCTCTTAAAATGGTTACAAAACAAAACAAAAAGCTGGTACCTTTGTTATCTCTTTCAAGAGTCTCAGAATTTCCATAACTAATACTACCCAAAATATTTTTTTAAAAACAAGCCCTTCTGATTCTTCAGCCCCTCAACAATAATCCTACACCCCAGTATGTGCAGGTGCCCTCACAATCCTTCAACAATATTTACCAAACTCTTAGTGTTTCTACTACCCCTTTTATTGTTCCAACGACTGTACCTAAAAATTCCTACAAACTGTAGGTATATCCCCTTTCAACTACTCCTCCAATAATATTAAATACCAAGGTAGCCCTTTGAACCCTCAGACTTCAAAATCTCAGTATTTTCCAACTCTTAATGGTATTTAAAAGTTATCAGTTCTCCTAGCACTAACAACTCCCGGATAATATTTTAAAATCCCTTCATATCCTTGTTATCCTATTTAACAGCTTTCCAGTAATTCCCAAAAACACTTGAACGCTCACATAACCCTTCCGACTACCCCATGTTTCTCAAACCCTTCAAAATTCTTGAACCCTTACAGCTCATCAATAATCGCTATACAGCCCTCAATGTCCCTACTATTCCTTTCCGTCTTCATGTTTATAAAAGGCCCTCGATACTCTGCTTCTGGATCTTCTAGTCTCGTACTAATGTTGTTAATAAAGCCCTCGACATCCTGCTACACCCTTAATTTTCACATTCAAAAATCCCTCGATAGCCTTGCGATCTACCACTGTTCTCAAAGAGTAAAATTTTAAATTCCCTCACTATTCCTGCTACCCCTTCCAACAACCCCAATATTTATATTTTAAAAGCCCTCGCTGTCCTTGCCGCCGCCCCCCCCACCCCCACCCTCACCCTCCGGTCCCACAGCCACACCGCCTCTACGCCCCTGGCTCCCCCCCCCCCCCCCCCCACAATGGTGATAGTACTACAGAGAAGACGTCGCCGGGACCTACCGACCGCGGCCCCTCCGCTCCGCCCTTCCCCACGCCGCCTCCCCTCCCCCCACGCCCCCGCGGGCCCCCAACGCCCACGTTCGCCGGCCCTGGCCCAGCCTGGCTCACTCACATCGGCTCCAGTAACTTGGCCAGCCAGGACTTGAGGGCATCCACATCCTCTATGAGCATGGTGCAGGGAAGGCGGGCTCGGCCGCGGGTCGTGTTCAGGCCTGCCACGGGTCTCCCCTCGCCGCCTCTTCACGCTCTCTTCACAGACCCCAGTGCCCCAGCCCACCGGGCATCTTAGGAGACTTCAATCTACTCCCCCGGCCGGGGCCTAACAGGAACTAACCCAAGAGCCCTCGCTCAACCTAGCATGACGGCTCAGGCGGGCGGGAGATAGCGCCAAGTGGCGGGCGCAATAACCAATAGAAATAAGAGGGCCGTGCGCGCAGAGCCAATGAAAAAGCTCGCTCGCCCCGCCGGCCGGCCGTACCCAGTTAAGGAGGAGGGCTATAGCAAGGTAGGTAGAGAGCTTACGTGAACTCCTGGTGCAAGATGGTATCTTGGAGAAGGTGCTGTGCCTCTTAAAGGGGCCGCAGCGCCTTTTTTGACCACGCCGTCGCCCGCCGCGCAATACCGGTATCTGCTACTGGGAGTGCCTGGGGGAACCCGGCAAGCCCCTCAGCCTGGTTCCTTCCTCTCGTTTTTTCCTGGAAACACACTTGTGTCCCGAAATGACTCAGCTGTAGTAAATCTGCAACACAACGTGCAATACGTTCACGTTCGGCACATTGCACAGAATGCAAAATTTTACTTATTTTTCCTTACACAATCATTTTGCTCAGCACACATGCTTGTATTTTTCGCCGCTCTGCTTAAGTTACGCAGAACGTTTCCGACAACCATTCCTTGGACTCCAGTAATCGTCATTTTTAAAACGTGGCGCACCGCTGTGAAAGGCTGAGGCCATTACAATTTTACCAGTATTTTAAAAACATGCTTTCTTTAGAAAAAAAAATCTATTATTTTTTTTAAATACTCTGTTCCCTGGATATCTAAAATTCAGTAAGGTTTTTTTGGAGGAAGAATTTTCGTCAGCAAAAAAGTTTTTAGAAATATGTTTTTTCAAATCGAAATTCCAAAATTAGGCAACTTAGTTTGTATTGGATCAAAAATTTCCTTTTGACGTTTTGAAATTACTAGCTTGGCACTGGTCGTAGAATGCTTATTCAACAACAAATACTGAGCACCTGCTCTGTGCTAGCACTCTGTAAGGCACTAAAGATTCCAAGGGTGAGCAAAACAGTCTCCTCTTAGAAAACTGAACAGTGTGTGGGATTGTGCAATATAATAATATTTTGAAAAATACCTGATGAGCGCAAACCTCATGTAAAAGAGATGGGCCAGCCCCAAATCAGCAGGTATGCTTACACATATAGAAAAGGAAAAAGCAAACTTTCTCTCAGAAGGGCTAAATACTAAATATCTCCTTTATTTTGTGGGCCATATGGTCTCTGGCAACTACTCAACTCTGCCCTCTTGGCATGAAACTGTCCATAGGTAATATGTAAACAGATGATTATGACCGTGTCTGAATAAACTTTATTCAATTTTAGATAATTTTCAAATGTCACAACCTATTTTCTCGATCTTTTTCAAAAACCATTTAAAAGTGTAAAAGCCATTGTTACCTTACAAATATACAGAAGCAAGCTTGTGGACCCCTTACATAGAGTAATAAAAGTGAAATGCACCTTGAAATCATCTAATGAACCCCTTCACTGACACCTCCTTAACTTTGCAAATAAGGAAACAAGGCCAGGGACTAAGTGGTTTACCCAGAATTACACTTATCTGTAGATGAGGCAGAATTTGCATCTAGGTCTTCTTACAGCAATTCCAGAGCTTTCTCATATCCAACTGTTGCCTCTTCTTTCCTCTCTCCTCCTCCCCTTCGTTATGCTTATCCACATTTCCTTCACTTCTTCTTACTGCATGGATGAAGTGTTATCCAAAAATGAAGAAATTTTTTTAAGTGTAAAAGTGATATGTTTCGGCTTAAGGCTAGGAAAGAACTTGACAGTGTGATAGAAATGGAACAGGAATTGCTTTTATCACAAATGTTTGAAAAGTTACATCCATTTATATCGATCCCTCCTTTTGGGAGCTCAGATTCCAGTAGTCAAACAGTCATGTATTGTAAATAATAATGAGAGCCACAGTTGTTGAATACAGACTCTATGCTGACTCTGTGATGAATATTTGAATGTGTTGTTGCTTCTCATCTTCACAGCACCCCTGTAGAGTAAACAGTATTCACAGATGAGAAAACTGCATCCCAGAGAGATCATGAAACTAATGAGTGGAAAGACCCAGCCTTGACCATGTGTCTTTGGCCACAAAGCCCACACATATAGCCTTTGCTTAAATATCTCACTAGCAAACACTGAAATATTAACTATGTGGTTCATTCAAAATTCATTCAACAAATATGTATTGAGCCCATTACCGTCTATTAAGCACTGTTCTTGGGATAATAGAGAGTAAGAGTAATATCAAATGAATGCTCTTTCCTTAGTTAAGTGGACGTTAAAGTGGATACTTGACAAAGATTGACTTTTCTCTCAGCTTTATCTTCACAGGAGGAGAAAGGGATGCCAATTTATCTAAGAGAGATTATCGATACAAGGCACTGAAAAGAAAGAGTGACTACAAGAAGAATACACATCTAAGCCATCCTGATTCAAATTAAGTTTGCTTTCTTGGCTTGAGGGTAACTGCGCCTCAACCAGGAAGAACTGTTAACTATGCAGTTTCACACAAGTGTTGACAGAGGGAGATGGGCCTTCCATAATCAGAGTGGATTTGTCCACTTTTTTTTTGTCCTATTCCCTACCCTGTGGCTAAGAGCTGTCCCGATGTATGATGACAGAAGTTGAGAGTAATTTTTCAGATTTAAATTTCTGTGAAATTTATAATCACAATGTCATCAGACAAAGCTTTGGTAGGATTTCAAACAAGGAAGTTCATAGTTACAAACAGCCGCTCTCATTTCTGTATATTTATGGTAATTATCTGATTAAAACACACCCATCAAAATATCAGTGCCTCCTGAGTCTGGATCACCAGTTGCAGCCCATCTGGCTCAGAGAAAAGTGTCTTCAGTAAAAGTCACTTAGGGGTACCTGGCTGGCTCAGTAGGTGGAGCATGCAACTCTATATCTTGGGGTGGTGAGTTTGAGCCCCACATTGGTCTGGTTGTAGAACCTACCTAAAAGTAAGCAAGTAAGTAAGTAAATAAATAAATAAATAAATGTCACTTGAATGTTGGTTATGCAAAGGCAAGGTGACTTAGCAGAAAAATAGCAAGTCAATTGGAATTGTCTCTCTTCGTTATGGAAATGTAGATTTGTTTTCTTAGGAAACTATGTTATAAGGTTTTTTTTTTTTTTTAAGTTCTGTCACACTGCGTAACTGTAAGAATGGCTAAGATAAAAGGCAAAATGGTACAGCCACTCTGAAAACCGGTTTGGTATTATCTCTAAACATGAATGCAGCTACTGTATGACCCCACAATTATGCTCCTGAGGATTTATCCCAGAGAAATCCAAACATGTTTATAGACAAAAACCTGCATACAAGTACTTACAGCAGTTTTGTTTACAATAGCCCAAAACTGGAATCAGCATCAGATGACCTCAAACATGTGAATGGTTAAACACACTGTAATACATACATATCATCATACCATGGAATATTACTCAGCAAAAGAAGGGAACTATTGATAATATGCAACAATTTGGATGAATTAGGCTGTGTGAGGAAAAAGAGCCAATCTTCAAGGTTATATATTGTATGGATCCACTTACATAACATTTTTTAAATGACGTAATTTTAGGAATGGAGGACAAAGATGAGGGTATAGAGGGAAAGTTGGTGTAGTTCTTAAGGGGCAACATGAGGGATCCCTGTGGAGTTGGAAGTGTTCTGTATCTAGACTATGGGGGTAGACACAGAGGTGATAACATTGTTAGAATCAAATTCATATGTGGGGTGCCTGGGTGGCTCAGTTGGTTGAGTGTCTGACTCTTGATTTCAACTCAGGTCATGATCTCATGGTTCATGAGTTTGAGCCCGGTATCAGGTTCTGCACTGTCAGAGCCTCCCTCTCCCTTTTCTCCTTCTCTCTCCCTCAAAAATAAATGAATAAACATTTAAAAAAAGAAGAATCAAATTTATATGTATATACCCATGCAAACATGTATAATGAATAAGCATAAAACTTGTATTGATGTCAATATTCTGATTGTAATATTATACTATGGTTTTACAAATATTACCATTGGGGAAAACTGGGAAGCATGCAAAAGTTCTCTCTAGCATTTCTTACAGCTGCATATGACTGTACAAGTATTTCAATTTAAAAAACAGTTGCTTCTAAGGGTGCCTGGGTGGCTTACTCAGTTAAGCGACCAACTCTTGACTTTGGCTCAGGTCAGGATCTCACGGTTCCTGGGTTCAAGCCCCATGTCAGGCTCTGGGCTGACAGTGCAGAGCCTGTTTGGGATTCTCTCTCTCTCTCTCTCTCTCTCTCTCTCTCTCTGTTTCTGCCTCTCCTCAGCTTGTGCGCACGCTCTCTCTCTCTCTCTCAAAATAAATAAATGTAAAAAAAGGATTCTCTCTCTCTCTGCCTCTCTACCCATCTCATGGGCACACTCTCACTCTCTCTCGCTCTCTAAAATTTAAAAAAAAAATTTAAACAGCTTTGTTAGAAAAAATAAAAGTAAAGCCATGGTCTTGGATAATATTATCTAAGAAGTAACTATATCTAGAAAGGCCATTAAGGTATTCCTTTATTTAGGAAGAAAGTGAGTTAGTTTTTCAGTAAAATAAACAGAAAAAGGCAGGGCTGTGAGGCAGGAACACAGAGAAGAAATTTATCTTAGGAAAGACGGAGTTTTCAACTGTACCATTTGTATAGTTCTTGGGTCAAGTAAGATGAAGATATAGAATTGACCACTGAATTTGGTGGTGTGGAAATCACTGATGACCTGGACTGTTCTACAGAGTTTAGATAATAAACACCTGATTGGAATAGGTTCAGGAGAGGAATTAGAGACAGTAAGACAGTTCTCTTGAGAGTTTTACTCTAAAGGGGAGTACGGAGGAGCAACAAAGGGCCTGGAAGGCATTGTGGGATAGAAGGCATTTTGTTCTGTTTTTTCTTTCTCTTGTTTGTCTGCTTGCATTAGGTGAGATGCTATGTATGAATTCAGAGGAACATGATGTAATGCAGAAAGAAAAATCTGCTGATGTGAGAAGTGAGGAAAGCAACTGCAACAATAAAATCTCTTACTTGGAAAAAAAAGAATGGGATTTAGTGTGCAAATATCATGTAGGTCTTTTTAAAAAACTAAGCTTATTTATTTATTTTGAGAGAAAGAGAGAGCACAAGAAGGGGAGGAACAGAGAGAGAGAGAGAGAGAGAGAGAACCCAAAGCAGATTCCACGCTGTCAGCACAGAGCCAGGCTAGAACTCACAAAACTGTGAGGTCACGACCTAATCCAAAATCAAGAGGTGGATGCCTAACCTGACAGAGCTACCCAGGCGTCCCCGTAGTATAGGTCTTTTTTTTTCTTAATTTTTTTTTAATGTTTTATTTATTTCTAGGAGAGAGAGAGAGACAGCGTGAGCAGGGGAGGGTCAGAGAGAGAGGGAGTCACAGACTGAAACAGGCTCCAGGCTCTGAGCTGGCAGTCAGCACAGAGCCCGACGTGGGGCTCGAACCCACAAACCGCGAGATCATGACCTAAGCGAAAGTCGGACGCTTAACTGACTAAGCCATCCAGGCGCCCTGATCTTTTTTTTTCTAATGTTTATTTATTTTTGAGAGAGAGAGAGAGAGAGGGACAGAGAACGTGACCAGGGAAAGGGCCGAGAAAGAGGGAGACACAGAATCTGAAACAGGCTCCAGGCTCTGAGCTGTCAGCACAGAGCCCAATGCACGGTTCAAACCCATCAACCATGAGACTATAACCTGAGGCCAAGTTGGATGCTTAACTGACTGACTGATCAACCCAGGCGCCCCATGTAGGTCTTAATAGGAGGTCCAGTTGTGAGAAGTGGAGAAAAGAGCACGTGTTGATGGAGGTATGGTGGTACATGTAGTAAATGTAACTCACAGATGTTCTTAACTGATTGCTTCTATGTATTTACTGAATTAAGAACTCAGAGTTCAATTCAGAAGAATACGTAGGGGGTGGTGCTGGATGTTTGAGAAGAGGGGAGTGAGCACAAAGTATCTTTGGCTTCTCATCCATTTTTTTTAATGTTTATTTATTTTCAAAATAGAGAGAGAGAAAGAGAGAGAGAGAGCAGGGGAAAGCAGAGAGAGAGACACAGAATCAAAAGCAGGCTCCAGGTTCTGAGCTGTCGGCACAGAGCCCAACGTGGGGCTCAAACCCATGAACCGTGAGATCATGACCTGAGCCGAAGTCAGATGCTTAATCGACTCAGCCACCCAGGCGCCCCAGGTTTCTCAACCATTTCAAGCTCCTTCTGACCTCAGGGCTTTTCTGGTCCTTTTGCCTGGAAATCTTTTCCATACATATTTGCATCTTTTTTTTTTAATGTTTTATTTATTTCTAGGAGAGAGAGAGAGAGATAGCGTGAGCAGGGGAGGGTCAGAGACAGAGGGAGTCACAGACTGAAACAGGTTCCAGGCTCTGAGCTGGCAGTCAGCACAGAGCCCGACGTGGGGCTTGAACCCACGAACCGCGAGATCATGACCTAAGCGAAAGTCGGACATTTAACCGACTAAGCCACCCAGGCACTCCACATATTTGCATCCTTGACATGTTCTTATCAGCTCAAATAGCCCCTCCTTAGGAAGGCCTCCCCTGACCTTCCCATCTAAATTAACACCTTGACTTCCCTCCTCTAGTTATTTTCTAGCATGCAATTCTGTTTCATAGCATTTATCATGGTCTGACATTTTTTTTATTTATTCATTTTCTCTATCTTGTCCTAACTAGGCTATGAATTTTCATGAAGTCAAAGATTTTGTCCTCTTTGTTCCTTGGCACTGAAAACAAAACCTGGTAGGTAATAGATGTTCAGTAAGTACTAATAAATGACTATGACAACATCACAACACTATTACTACGTGAGTACTATTATCATCAAGTTACTGGCCCAGATAGGCCAAGTGATTTGCCCAAGGTCACACAACAATATTGGAATAGAGGAAAGGGGGGTGTCCATGATTCAAAGCCAGGCTAACACTAGAGCCCACATTTTCAGACATTATATAGAAGAGCATCTAGAGAAAGATACTGACTTCTGGATACCAAGATGTTGAGAACCTCACCAGTTTGTTAGGAAAAAAAGAAGAAAAAAATTTTTTTTAATGTTTTTAATTTATTTCTGAGAGAGAGAGAGAGAGACAGCGTGAGCAGGGGAGGGTCAGAGAGAGAGGGAGATACAGAATCTGAAGCAGGCTCCAGGCTCTAAGCTAGCTGTCAGCACAGAGCCCGATGCAGGGCTCAAACCCATGAACTGTGAGATCATGACCAGAGCCGAAGTCGGCTGCTTAACCGACTGAGCCACCCAGGTGCCCCAGAAAAAAATTTTTAAAAATGGGGATAGGAAGGGTGCACCTGGGTGGCTTAGTCAGTTGGGCATCCAACATTAGCTGAGGTCATAATCTTGCAGTTTGTGAGTTCAAGCCCTGTGTCAGGCTCTGTGCTGATAGCTGAGAGCCTGGAGCCTGCTTCAGATTCTGTGTCTCCCCCTTTCTGCCCCTTCTGTGCTCATGCTCTGTCTCTCTTTCTCTGAAAAATAAACATTAAAAAAAAATCAACAAGAAAAAAAAAGAAGAGTAGGACAATGGTTGTGCTGCAAATTTATATGGTTTAGGGCTATAATATTTCATTGATAGTGTAAAAATAGGTATCTTTAATATTTTTTAATGTTTATTTATTTTGAGAGAGAGACAGAATGTGAGTAGGGGAGGGGCAGAGAGAGAAACACACAGAATCTGAAACAGGCTCCAGGCTCTGAGCTGTCAGCACAGAGCCTGATGTGGGGCTCGAACCCACAGAAGGACCGTGAGATCATGACCTGAGCTGAAGTTGGACACAACCAACTAAGTCACCCAGTTAACCCAAAAATAGGAATCTTAAACATCATAAATGCATAAAGTAAATTTTAAAAATATAGTCCTTAACACTGGAATCTCAGTAATATGTAATTAGTTGTCTTTAGCTCTTTCTTTGCTCTTTCTCCTCCCTTTCTTCTTTTCCTCCTCCCTCCCTCTCTTCCTTCCTTCTCTCTTTCCTTCAGTTCTTTAAGGAACCCTAGGACTGCTCCGTGATGGCGATGGTAATGCTGGTGACCATATGGATAAGTAGGCTATTTAGGAACTACAAGCAGTGTTTTGATGACTCAGGTGTCACGTTTCCCATATGAGCCCATGACATAGCTGGTAATGCTCTATGGAATGTTGACAAGATGGCAGGCTGAAGCTTGTGGGTCCTGACTCTGGAGTGATATAGCATGAGTGAGGGATTGCTAATTCCTGAAAATCACTAGTATCAGTGCTTTAAGAGAAATCTAGGCAACAGAAATTGTAACAGAAAGTTTCAGTTGAGAAACAGAGTTTCTCAGAATTTTAGTACCCGAGAAGTGCAGCTTCTCAGATTTGGTTACATTTGTCTGAACATCAAGGCTTCCTAAGATTTGGTTTCATTTGTCTAAACATCAAAGTCTCCCTAATTAACATGGCTACTTGTTCCTAGCTCATGTCAGTCCAGTTTAGAATTTCCATTTATTAAATGACTATCTTAGTCTATTTGGGCTGCTCCAACAAAACACCACAGGCTGGGTAGCTTATAAATAACCGAAGTTTATTTCTCATAGTTTTGGAGAATAGAAGTAGGAGATCCAGGTGCAAGCATGGCTGGGTGACGGCCCTCTTCTGGGTCCCACATTTCTCTTTGTTTACTCACAAGGGGGAAGGGTTTCCCTTTTTTGTTTGTTTTGTTTCACTTGGGTTCTCTTTTATAAAAACACTAATCTCATAAGGGCTCCATCGTGCTTACTTAAACACTCCCCAAAGTCCCTACCTCTTAATACTATCAGATTGGGCATTGGGATTTCAATATATGAATTTTAGGAGGGAAACAAACATTCAGACCATGACATTGATCAAACTAGCTTTCTGTATTCCCTTCCTTCCTTCCTTCCTTCCTTCCTTCCTTCCTTCCTTCCTTCCTTCCTTCTCTTTAGTTTAGTATTTCTTGAGCATTCACTTACTATTAACCAGGTATTGGGCTTATCACCTTGCTTAGTGTACCTCATTTTATTCTCACAGCAAGCTCAAGAGGTAGGTTATCATAATCCACATTTTACATACGAGAATCCAGAGTCCCAAGGTTGAAGGAACAGAACTAGCATGGGACAGAGTCTCAATTTAGACCCAGGCACCGTACTTCAAATCCTGTGAGCACAACCACCACACACACTCTTTCTTTGCTGCCCATTCACTTTCAAAGACTGCACATAGAGCAATCTCAAGATCAACAAAGCCCATAAGTCCAAGAAGGAGTCTTCCTTTCTCTCTTTATACTCATTGCTTGTATCATTACAAACAAACAAACAAAACTGTTCACCATTCAGAAAGCATAAAATTAAAGATACAACATTGATGTAGGAGAGGCGCCTGGGTGGCTCTGTCGGTTAAGCATCTGACATTGGCTCAGATTCTAATCTCATGGTTCGTGGATTCAGGCCCCACGTCAGGCTCTGTGCTGACAGCTCGGAGTCTAGAACCTGCTTCAGACTATGTGTCTCCCTCTCTCTCTGTCTCTCTTCCACTAACGATCTATTTCTCTGTCTCTCAAAAATAAATAAACCTAAAAAAAAAAAGAAAAAAGAACATTAATGTAGGAAAAAAACAATTTAAGTAGAAATGATGTCTAATAGGGCAGAGAACTGACAACCTATTCTTTGAGTGCTGCATGCCTGTGGAACTGAAGTATCAAAAGAAGTGTCCCAGGGTGCCCTGGGTGGCTCCTTTCGTTGAGTGTATGGCTCTTGATTTTGGCTCAGGTCATGGTTCATGGGTTCTAGCCCTGCTGTGGGCTTCGCACTGGTCTGAGAGCATGGAGACTGAATGGGATTCTCTCTCTCCCCATCTCTCTGCCCGTTCCCTGTGCATGCTTTCTCTCTCTCTCTCAAAATAAATAAACTTTAAAAAAAGTGCCCATAATTCCTTCCTCTGACTCTGTCCTCTCAAGATAAGGAAGTGAGGTAAATATGCATGAAAAACAAATACAAAGGGACTCAGAGACAAGCCAAAGCTAATTATAGCTTTATGAATCTAAATTGAGAAGCGGTGATTCAGTTGAATTTAGTAGAGTGACTGATGGCGTGAGTTTGGAAAAAAAAACCCATAGGAAATTAGTTCTGTTGTGGAGTTTTGAAGAATGACCAGTATGGTCTGACCGTCAGAGAAGGTATATCACACAATAATATGGTGATAAGTAGCTCAGTGACGTTAGGGAAGAGATTAAAATGGGGCACAGGTAAGCTTTTCTATTTTAAACAGCCTTAAAATACACCAGACTGGTTTATAGACCAGTTTTCCTAAAATAATAATCAATATAGCTGACATCTTAAAGTTCTTACTATATGCCAGGCATACATATATATGTACTTTGGTGTATATGTGTATTATTATACGCATACGTATTATATACATATTATTTCTTTAATCCTCATAGAAATCCTATGAGGTACTTACTTTTATGACCCTTATTTTACAAAGTGGTTAATTGAATTGCCTAAGGTCACCCAGCTATAATTGATGAACTCAGTCTGATTCAGACCCTGAACTCTTATCCACCATGCTGCCTTTCCAATTTCATTTGTCTAGAAAAGGTATTCCACATGGCATAGCAAAGAGCCAACAATTCTCAATCAAAAAGCCATATTACTATGGTGTAACAAATTGCAGTCTCCTAATACATCTTGAATGTGTTTCCTGTTCTCTACCTTGACTGCCACTACCATAGTGCAAACCATCCTCACCTTTTACCTGGACAATCGCCAATAGCCTCCTGCTTCTACCTTTGCCTTCTTCCAATCCTTCAGAGTGATCTTCTTTACATAAACAGGACCATGTCCTATGTCCTCACATAAAACACTTCCGCAGGCTCCCATCTCTCCACTCGTTTCAATGTTTTCCTCTTCCACTAGGCTGGAGGTGACTGCTCCTGTCTTGTTCAAATGCTGTTATCTCCAGCAACTAGCATAGTGCCTTATACTTAGTAGAAACTAAATTAAATTTTGTTAAATTAATGGAATCTAAATGATCCTTCAAAAAAAATTAGTTCCTTAAATACGGAATAGGCTAATAAGGAATAAGGGATGGGGGCATTTAACTAGCGGAGAGGCTTTCCATAATTTTCATCATTTGTAATTACATAACAACTTGTTTACCCTTTTCTTCTGTCTTGTTCCCTGCTATACCCTAGCTCTATGTCAGGTTCACAGGAGGTAACCAATGAATATGTATTGTATGAATAATTTCAGTTACCAACTTGAGTTGGAAGCTGAGGAATCAAAGATGACAAATAGTACTGATAAGGGCAGAATTGGAATTGGAACAGAAGACTATAAGCATAGTTATGGGAGCTGTGGAGGATGAGGATTCTTTTTTTAAACATTTATTTATTTTTGAGACAGAGAGAGACAAGCATGAGTGGGAAAGGGACAGAGAGAGAGGGAGACACAGAATCCGAAGCAGGCTCCAGGCTCAGTCAGAGCTGTCATCATAAAGCCCATGCGGAGCTGGAACCCACAAACTTCAGGATCATGATCTGGGCCAAAGCCGGATGCTTAATGGACTGAGCCACCCAGGCGCCCCAATATTCGTTCAATAAATATTTATTAGTCACCTACTATGTGCCAGATTCTGCAAGGCAGCCTCTGCTGTAAGGAGCTTACAGTCTAGCGATAAATAAATAGGCGATTAAATTCAATGAGAGAAACTTCCTAAGAGAAGACAGGAAGAGTGTCGTTCAGGGAAGATTTAGGAGGGGACATTTAACCCAGACTTGGTTAAAATTAAGTGTATGTCTAAACTGTTAGTTGCTAAAGTAAGAAGATATGAATAGTGATGGAGAGTATTTGTATGAGCAAGCCTGGAGGCAGGAGAGCCACTGGTTGGTTCTCTGTAGCCTAAGGTTTCTCGTTAACTCCTTTTCATCCAACACATTTTATTGAGCTCATACCATGTGCCAGGCATTGTTAGGCCATCATTAAATTTTTATTTTAAAAGTAGTTGTTGAGCATGAAGGAGGGCACTTTGGGGATGAGCACTGAGTGTTATGTAGAAACTAATTTGACAATAAACTATTTGTAAAAAAAAAAAAATAATAAAATAAAAGTAGTTGTTGAAAAATGTCAATACACGCACATATATAATTTTAAATTCATTAATTTATGAAACTATTTAGACATTTTTTCTTTCCCTTAGTTCTTTAGGAAGACACAGTTCTGAGCTGGGCACCCTACCCCCATCCCCAAAGTGCTTTGCAGATGCTTTATATTTACTGAATTAATAAATAAGTGCATGCAAGAGTACCTAATCTGACCCCAGAAAGTAAAAGCCTTGCATCGTTGCTTATCAATACATCTTTCTTCCTATGATGGAAATGTTCCAAATCTGCACTGTCAAATGATATGGTAACTACTAGCCACATGGGCTACCAAGCACTCAAAAGGTGGGTGCGGCCGAAGAAATAAATTTTAAACTAAAAAAAAAAAATAAGTTATAAGTTTATTGATTTGTGTGTGTGTGTGTGTGTGAGAGAGAGAGAGAGAGAGAGAGAGAGAGGGAGGGAGAGAGAGATACAGACAGAGCTTGAGCCAGGGAAGGGCAGAGAGTCCAGGCTTGGAGCTGTCGGCCCAGAGCCCTTTTCTGGGCTGGGGGCTCCAACCCTACTCCAACCCACAAATGGCCAGACTGTGACCTGAGCCGAAGTGGGAACCTTAACCCTGAGGCACCCAGGTGCCCTTTAAGAACTTAATTTTAACTTTTCCTGCATTTTATTTTAAACGTAAATAGCCACACGGGACTACCCTACGGGACAATTCAGCCTTGGATGGCAGAGCAGTTGAAATAATGGGCTTGGATTGGAACCGGTAGGTTGCCAGCCTCACGCTTAAAAATAGAGATTGTTAATAAATGGTTATAAAATGTCTGACTCCTGGGCTGTTGGATGCCACTGACAGCATTAAATATCTATGCACAATGGCAAGCCATAATTAGCACTTCGGTCACTTCAGACGAATAACCCGTGCATCCTGGCATCCTGACAGACACCTTAACCCAGCGCCACGGGGTGAGAAGGTTGAAGGCCAGGCAACTGGACCGGAGGCGCGCTCGCGACTTCGAACAGCCTCATGGACTTTGTAGTTCAACCTGCCCCTGACGTCACTACCGTTGTCACCGCCGCGTGACCTGGTGGGTCATTTCCGGTAGCCCTTAGTTCCTCTATGGGAATTGTAGTCGACAGGTGACTGCTGGACTGGGGCTCTAGTGATCTGGAAACTACAATTCCCGGCGGGCGAGGAGATGCACGAGGCAGCGTTCGCTGTGAGCGGGCGATTGCCTCATCAGGTGTGAAGTGTGTGCTCTAGGGAACTGAGAAGCCTGGCTGCCCCCCGACGGAAGGGAAAGGTTGTGATCACTGCTTTGGGAGGATCGCCGAGGTCACTGTCGTAGGTTGCAGAGTTGGCTGGGCGGTGCCATGGCGGTGAGTGCCGGCGGGAGCAGAGTCCGCTCAGCCCGGCCTATAACCCGGCTGATGTCTGCTTTTGCCAGAAGCTAGGGGGCTCCATGTGGTAGCCGTTGTCCTACAGGGAAAAATCCTTTTCTAAAGAAAGGGAACGCCTTGACCCCCACGCTCAAGGTGTGCATGTTGTGAGGATATGCCTTTTCTTGCTAGCTGTTGAGCCCGGAACTCGTATCTTTAACTTTACACACTATTTAGTGTTATGTGTTTTAATTTTACTGAAGTGTCTAAAACCCATTTGGAGAGAGAGAAGTAGGTAACCTTGTACCTTCTTTTAACATAAAAATTATTGAGTGCTTCCTTTTAAAACAGACTAAACTCTCTATATTCATGGCGTTTACAGGCGTGTGTGTGTGTGAGAGAGAGAGAGAGTTATATAGTAAAATATTTGGCAAAATAGCCAGGTGACAGTAAGTGTTGTAGAAAAAAATAGAGCAGGAAGGGGAGACTCTTAGGTGTGAGGTGGGGTACGGTTGCAGGTTTAAAACGGTGATCAAGAAAGGCTTTGCTAAGAAGGTGGCGTTGTGGCAAAAAGGAGGTTAGGGAGCAAGCCAGGCAGCTCCATTGAGGAAAAGGTTTCTGGACAGAAGCCACGCTGAGTGAAAAGCAAGGAGGGTCCTGTATCCAGTGATACTGGAGTTAATGATAGTGTATGTGATGTATATTGATGGGTGGATGGATGTAGGTCATGTAAGGCTGCTGGGTTCAAGAAGGCATGGGAAGAAGGGGACTGGAGATAATGAGTATGGATAAGTCTTGAGGTATTTTATAAAGGAGAGCAGAGGATTGAGGTAATAGATGAAGGTCAAAAGAGGACTTTATTTTCTTTTTTTAAAAACAGAAGAAATTACCAATACTTGTGTGCTCATGGAAATTGGCTCGTAGGAAGGAAACATTGATGTGGGAAAAGGATGATTGCTGGGGTGCTGTTCCTGAATAGAACAGAGGGGAGGAGATCAAGTGCATCTGTGGAGGGGTTAAACAGGACCACACTCATCTATAGTTAACAGGAAAGAAGACAGACTATATAGGTACATAGGCATGTGGGTAGGTAGATGCGATGAGGGAGGCTGTGAAAATGTTCTGTTCACTTCGTGTTCTCATTGAATTAAGAAAGAAGGCTATCAGCTAGGAATAAGGATGGAAGAGGAAGTGCTGGAGGCTTGAGGAGAGAGGAGAAAGTTTAAAACAATTGTCCAGGACCTTTCTGTCGATAGAACTTTCTGTATTTGCACTAATTGGGTAGCCACTAGCCATATGTGGCTATGGAGCACTTGAAATGTGGCTAGTGCCGTTGAAAGCCTGAATTGTAACATAACTGTAAAATTAAGTCACGTGTGGCTAGTGGCTACTGTATTGGACAGCATCCACATTAAAGTTTGAGAAGCGCTAGTCTAGGAGAAGGAGTAACTAAGTGGATTTCAGAAATTAGTGTTGCTGACATCACTTGATATTAGTGGACATGAATTAAAATTTTTTTTTAACATTTATTTATTAAGAAAATGTTTAATGTTTATTTATTTTTGAGAGAGAGAGAGAGAGAGAGAGAGAGACAGAGTGAGGGGGTGGGGACAGAGAGAGAAGGAGACACAGAATCTGAAGGAGGCTCCAGGGTCCGAGCTGTCAGCACAGATTCCCGATGCGGGCCTCAAACTCACGGACTGCAAGATCATGATCTGAGCCAAAGTTAGACACTCAACCAACTGAGCCACCCAGGTGCCCCATAACATTTATTTATTTTTGAGAGAGAGAAAGAGACAGAGTGTGAGCAGGGGAAGGGGAGAGACAGAGGAAGAGAGAGAATCTGAAGCAGGCTCCATCCAGGCTCTAAGCTGTCAGCACAGAGCTCCATACGGGGCTTGAACTCACCAACCTCACCAACGGTGAGATCGTGACCTGAGTTGAAGTTGGACATTTGACTGACTGAGCCACCCAGGCGCCCCAAGTGGACATGAATTTAAATTGAGGCCAGTGAACATGGTTGAGTGCTTATCTGTTGCCACTTTGAGCTGCCCACGTGAAGGAACAGAGCAGGTGGATAGAAGGGATGGAGTTTTGCCAGGCAAGAATGGTAAAGGGAAAAGCAAAGGATTATACAGATGGATTTAAGGAATAGAAAAGAGGACGTAGGGTGGTAGGCGCCTGAGGATTAGTGAAAAAAGGTCATGGTCAGTAGGACCTAGTGGGGTTGAGGAATTACTGGAGTTGGAATTCTAGCAGAGTTGGGATCAATAATATCAATAACTAAAATTTCTTATTTGTCATGCTTTGTGTTTAGCATTTTATTTGAATTGTCTTATTGAGCCTCCACACTAATCTATTCGAGGTAGGCACTTTGCAGTTCACAGGTGAAGAACCCCAGGCTTAGAGAGCTTACCTAACAGGTCTGACTTCTCATAACTAGGACAGGATGAAAATGATTAGACCTCAAAGGGATTGATTCATTTTTCAGTCACTGTGCCATCCTGCTTTCCAGGAAAAACATGCCTTCTGATTCCTGGTCCAGGGCTTTTTCTGCTGTTCCAAGTTCCTCAGTGCCTCCCCACCATCTGCTCTCCCCCATGATGATATCCTTAGCTGATGTGGAATTTGCAGGTCTGTCTTTTTCTTTCTTTCTTTCTTTCTTTCTTTCTTTCTTTCTTTCTTTCTTTCTTTCTTTCTCTCTCTCTCTCTCTCTCTCTCTCTCTCTTTCTTTTTTTCGTTGGTGTTAATGGGAATGAGCTTTTCAGTTTGGAAGACTTTAATATATTTTTCTTCATTTTAGGTCTTATATAAGGAACTGGCAATATTTCTGGTAGATCTGATTGTTTACTTACTTCTTGGCCTCTGGAAATATTCATGTTTTACACTGTCATGGTACTGGGCTGACATTAAAGTTAGTTTCATAGGAAGAATTCAATAAGAACTCCCTTTAGAAAGAACAAGTAACAATAAAAAATAATTAAATGTACTGATTACTTATTCTGTGCCATTAGTGTTTTACATAATTTTTACCAGAACAACCCTATAAAAGTAGATGCTATTATTATCCCCATTTTATTGATGGGGAAAGGCATCAGGTCTACTTAGAGGAAGAATTAGAATTCATTTGGTCCCACACTGGAGCCCAGTCTCCTTTTTTTTTTTTTTTTTTTTTTTTTACAAATAGTTTATTGTCAAATTAGTTTCCACATAACACTCAGTGTGGAGCCCAGTCTCCTAATCTTTGTGCTACCCCTGAGTGCAAACTAATTAGAAAATTTCTTTTGCAAACATCTCCCCTAAAGAAAGTTTTCTCTTGCCAGAGGAAATCTTACCAGTAATGAAGTGTGTAAGACAATAAACATGTGATAGCATTGATAGGATACTAGTTTTTATTTTATAATTGAATTTATATATAGCAAACTATAATTTTTTTCATATCAGAGTAGTTTTTATTAAAACAATTTTTTTAATGTTTATTTTTGAGAGAGAGAACACGTGCACGACCAGGGAAGGGGCAGTAAGAGCCAGGCTCATCACAGAGCCCAGTGCAGTGAGGGGCTTGAACCCACGAACCGTGAGCTCATGACCTGAGCTGAAGTCAGATACTTAATAGACTGAGCCACTCAGGTGCCTCTTTAAGATTTTATTTTTAAGTAGTCTCTCTACCGAGCACACAGCTGGAACTCACAACCCCAAGATCACGAGTTGCATGCTCCACTAACTGAGCCAGCCAGATGTCTCCATGACTTTTCAAAGTATGGAAACCTTTCTCGTTTCTTCTGTGCCTCTGTGGCAAAGTTATTCCTTTAATCCGTCATTTTACCTCCTCCTTAAGCAGATATTTCATCTTTCTGTTGCTTGTCTTTGTCTCCTATTTTAAACGTAGTTAAAAAGTAGGAAACCATTCTTCGGTTTAAAATATAGGAAACAAAATAGTACAACAGAGCGGATGCCTTTTAGTAGATGGGTATTAAATCTTAATTTAAATAATATTGGTTATTATATAATACACAAAGTATATTTAAGATGGTTCTTGGAGAAATAGTGTTAAGTTTGGAGTTTTTTTGATTGCACAAAATCCCTCTTTGCAAAGTGCTCAAAATTGTGTAGCCATTTAAAAAGTAGCTAAGAATCCAGTATTTTTGATACAGTGAGAAAACTTATTGATTGATTGATTGAGAGCAAGGAGGAGGGAATGTGAGTCGAGATGGGCAGAGACAGAGAGAGAGAGAGAGGGAGAGAGAGAATCCCCAGCAGGGTCCACACTCAGCAGAGAGCCCAGTACGGGGTTTGATCCCACAAACCATGAGATCATAACCTAAGGTGAAATCAGGAGTCAGATGCTAAACCAACTGAGCCACCCAGGCACCGTGAAAGCAGTTTTTGTAAGCTCTACATACATTGTGGGTCTTTGACTCATAAAACCGAGATCAAGAGTCACATGCTCTATTGACTGAGGCAGTCAGACATCCCATTTTTTTTTTAAAAGTAATATAAAATATATGTGTATGGATATATATTAATTTTTTTAAATGTTTATTTCTTTTTGAGAGAGAGATACAGTGCAAGCAGAGGAGGAGCAGAGAGAGGGAGACACAGAATCTAACGCAGGCTTCAGGCTCTGAGCTGTCAGCACAGACCCCAGTGTGGAGCTCCAACCCACCAGCTGTGAGATCATGACTTGAGCTGAAGTCAGATGCTTAATCACCTGAGCCACCCAGGTGCCCCCTTTTTAAAAAAAATTAAAGTTTTAAAAAATTTTTTTAGTTTTTTAAAAAATATGTATTTATTTTTGAGAGAGTGCCAGCAGGGGAGAGGCGGGGGGGGTGGATAGAAGATCTGAAGCGGTGTCTGCACTACAGCGTGAGCCTGAGGCAGGGCTCGAATTCATGAACTAGAGGATTATGACCTGAGCTGAAGTCGGATGTTCAACTCACTGAGCCACTCAGGTGCTCCAATTTTTAAAAATATTTATTTGAGAGAGAGAGAGCGCGTGCAAGCGAGCGTGCGTAAGAGTTGGGGAGGGACAGAGAGAGAGAGTTTAAAAAACTTTTTTTTAGGGGTGCCTGGGTGGCTCAGTCGGTTAAGCGTCTGACTTTGGCTCAGGTCATGATCTCACTGTTCGTGGGTTCGAACCTCTTGTCGGTCTCTGTGCTGACAGCTAGCTCAGAGCCTGGAGACTGCTTCAGATTCTGTGCCTCCCTGTCTCTCTGCCCCTCCCCTACTCACGCTGTCTCTCTCACTCACTCAGAAATAAATAAAATGTTAAAAATATTTTAAAAGAACCCTTTTTTAAATGTTTATTTATTTTGGAGAGAGAGACAGCATGCTTTTTCTAAACTTAAAATTAAAAAAATTTTTATTCTAGTGTTTATTTGTTCTTGAGGGAGAGAAATACAGAGTGTGAGCAGAGAGGAAAATCCAGAATCCAAAGCAGGCTCCATGCTCCAAGCTGTAAGCACACAGCCTGATGTGGGTCTTGCACTCATGAACTGAGAGACCATGACCTGAGCCGAAGTTAGACACTTAACCAACTGAGTCACCCAGGCTCCCTGAGCATACTTTTTTTTTTTTTTTTTTTAAAGTAAGCTCTATAACCAATGTGGGACTTGAACTCATGACCATAAAATCAAGAGTCACATGCTCTACTGACTGAGCCAGCTAGGCACCCCACGTTTTTTAGTAATATAAAATATATGTTTAGATATATAAATGTATATATATATATTAAAGTTTATTTGAGAGAGAGGAGAAAGAGGGCACAGGGAAGGGACAGAAAGAGAGGGAGAGAGAGAATCCCGAGCAGGCTTTACACTGTCAGCGTGGAGCCTGATGTGGGGCTCAGACTGATGAGCTGTGAGATCATGATCTGAGCCACCCAGGCACCCACCCCTAAATATATATTTTTAATTGAACTCTATGCTCAGTGTGGGGTTTGAACTCATGACCCCAATATCAAGAGTTGCGTGCTCTACCGACTGAACCAGCCAGTCGCCCCAATGGAAAGCATTTTTTTAAATTGTTGGGTGAAAGGACAAAGAGAGGCACTATTAAAGGAGACTGAGTTGCAGTTATTAGGTAACTTTTTTTTTTTTTTAAATGTTTTATTTATTTCTAGGAGAGAGAGAGACAGCGTGAACAGGGGAGGGTCAGAGAGAGAGTGAGTCACAGACCAAAACAGGCTCCAGGCTCCGAGCTGGCAGTCAGCACAGAGCCCGACGCGGGGCTCGAACCCACGAACCGCAAGATCATGACCTAAGCGAAAGTCGGACGCTTAACCAACTAAGCCACCCAGGCGCCCCAGTCATTAGGTAACTTGGCAAGGTCGTCTTGTGTAGTAGAACCCAGGGGCACCTGGCTGGCTCTGCTGGTAGAGCATGTGACTCTTGATTTTGGGGTTGTAAGTTTGAGCCTCATGGTGGGTGTAGAGATTACTTAAAAAAAAATCTTTAAAAAAAGGTATGAGTAGATATTTCCTCATTTGAAAATTTGCAGAATCTGGAAGTGTTCACGTGTAAGAAGGGGAGCAAAATCTAATTTCAGTTCTGATAACTTTACCAGAAAATACAATTGTAGAGACTAGTACTAAATTCCAAAACAGAATTTGATTTGTGTATGGTCCATTAGCATCCAGCTTTCACACTTCTGTTCCATAAGTGTTCCATTCCACTCCAGCTTTTGCTCACTTGCTTTTAGAGCATCTGGTTGTTTTTCACAGAGTCGTAAACTGAGAAGGAAGCTCTAACCTTTTTTTTTTTCAGCGGTAGAACGATCATGCATGTTTTTGTGCGTTTGCTTTCATCCACAGGGAGCTTATGGAATGATGGCAATGTTGCTGGTACAGCCGATATGTTAGAGACATGCTTGCCCTTCTTTGTTTCATTTAAATTTCATATTAATAGTCTATTAACCAATTTGAAGAGAAGTTCTTCATCAGTTGCCTTGAGAAACACATGCAGATGACTAACTCTTCCTCAGCCTCTTCCCATTGGGTTTCAGCATCCTTCTTTGATTGGGCATAATTGCAGCTTGGCCATTTTGTACTTTTCTCTTTCTTTAAAAAAAAAAATTTTTTTTTTAAATGTTTATTCCTTAGAGAGATAGAGAGAGACAGCATGAGCAGGGGAGGGGCAGAGAAAGGGAGACACAGTATCAAAAGCAGGCTCCAACTCTGAGCTGTCAGCACAGAGCCCAATATGGGGCTCGAACTCACGAACTACGAGATCAAGATCTGAGCCAAAGTCAGACACTTAACCAACTGAGCCACCCAGGCACCCTGATCTTGTGCTGAATACCAGCCAAGTATTCATGCATCTTAACTGAACAGGAACTATCCTAACTAAATATGAACAGTATCTGTTTCGGTGTCTGATTTAACAAAAGTATTTCAAAGCTCTTTATGTATTTTAGTAATTCATTAACTAATCCCTTTGATGTTTAAAGTAGACGGGTCCTGATAACACTGATTTTTAATCTTGTTTGTTTAAAGTTCATGATGATGATGAAAAAATTGCCTTTCAGTAAACAGCTTGTTCTGTGTGAACCTATTTTTTTTCTTTTTCAAGTAAGACTAAGTATAGAGTGGATTGTGGTACCTCTTTTGTGTCTATTAGGAAAGAAAAGGAACAGCCAAAGTGGACTTTTTGAAGAAGATTGAGAAAGAAATCCAAGAGAAATGGGATACTGAGAAAGTGTTTGAGGTTAATGCATCTAATATAGAGAACCAGACTAGGTGAGTAATACTTTATGATGTTGAACACCTGTGTTCCCCACATTGTTGGCTACAGAAACCCTTTGTGGAAAGGATAAGGCAGATAGTATTTATAATGTCTGAAACGGGCTGAAGGAGGTAACTTTTACTTTCTGGATTTCAAAGTAAGATTTTTTTTCCAATAGAATTTTTTTTTTTTTTTAAGTGAGCTCTGCCTACTGTGGGACTTGAACTCACCACCCTGGGATCAAAAGTTCAATGCTCTACTGACTGAGCCAGCCAGACACCCCTCCTACAGAATTCTTAAAGGACTTTTTTTTACATAAGAGTTTTTTTTTTTTAACTACTGTTTTTCATATTTAGACAAAGGAGAATGTTTTGAAGTTTTGTCTTCCCTGACTGATAAAATGAGATCATTCTATCAGAGATTGATATTATGGTGCTACTTATTTCCAAAGACACGAAGTATTAAATTTTGAAGGGTTTCAGGGGCACTTGGGTGGCTCAGTCAGTTAAGCGTCTGACTTTGGCTCAGGTCATGATCTCGTGGTTTATGAGTTTGAGCCCCGCGTTGGTCTCTCTGCCATCAATGTAGCGCCCTCTTCAGATCCTCTTGTCTCCCTTTCTCTTCCCTCCCTTGCTTGCTAGCTTGCGTGTGTTCTCTCTCTCTGTCTCTCTCTCTCATAAATAAATAAAAAACTAAAGAAAAAAACAGGCCCAACTCTTTAAAAAAATTTTTTTCAAGAGTTTCTGTATTTGAAGATCTTTTAAAAATAAATTTTTTTAAACGTTTATTTGTTTTGAAAGAGACAAGAGACAGAGTGAGTAGGGGAGGGACTGAGTGAGGTGGAGACAGAATCTGAAGCAGGCTCCAGGCTCTGAGCTGTCAGCACAGAGCCCAACGTGGGGCTCGAACCCATGAGCTGTGAGATCATGACCTGAGCCGAAGTTGGACACCCAAACGACTGAGCCACCCAGGTGCCCCAAAGATCTTATTTCATAAATACTATATTGCCTTAGTGTTAAGCATCAATTATAAGACAAGCCTCAGATAATGATATGATACTAGGGAAAAACAAAAACAAAATCAACTGCCCCCAAACAGTACTGTAACAAATGTGTGCATCAATTATAAGATGCATCTCAATTTCAGATACGTTGAAATGTAGAAAAATGTTCTTGTTACAATGATGAAATGCATTGACAATAATTATGATAGTAGCTAATCTGAAAAACTTATTGGTCATTATGCAAAAGCTTAGGAAATAGGCCATTTTTAATATACACGTTATCATTTAATCTTTTTAGTAACCCTTTAAGGTTAGCAGTATTTTTATCCCTATTTTATTTTATTCATTTATTTATTAATATATTTTTTAAGTATTTATTTACTTTTGAGAGACAGAGAGGGACAGAGCACAAGCAGGGGAGGGGCAGTGAGGGAGGGAGACACAGAATCAGAAGCAGGCTAAAGGCTCTGAGCTGTCAGCAGAGAGCCCGACACGGGGCTGAAACCCACAAACCGTGAGATCTTGCCCTGACCCGAAGTCAGATGGTCAAGTAACAGGGCACCCACCTTATTTTATAGATAAGGATACTGAGGTACAGGGAAGCTCAGTAACCAGTTCAGGGTTGCTTAGCTAGGAATTGACAGGGCCTGGACTACTTTTTAGGACTTTTTTTTTTTTTTGAGAGAGAGACAGCATGAGCAGGGCAGGGTCAGAGAGAGGGAGACACAGAATCCAAAGACAGGCTCCAGGCTCTGAGCTAGCTGCCAGCAAAGAACCCGACGCGGGGCTCAAACTCACAAACCGTGAAATCATGACCTGAGCTGAAGTCAGAAGCCCAACCGACTGAGCCACCCAGGCGCCCCTACTTTTTAGGACTTTCTGATTTCAAAAGATATCTTCCTTGCTACTAAGCAACACTCTACAGGATTTTTTCTTCTATTTCTTTTTTTTTTTTAATTTTTAATGTTTTATTTATTTCTGAGAGAGAGAGAGACAGCGTGAGCAGAGGATGGTCAGAAAGAGATGGAGACACAGAATCTGAAACAGGCTCCAGGCTCTGAGCTGGCTGTCAGCACAGAGCCCAACGCAGGGCTCGAACCCACGAGCCGTGAGATCATGACCTGAGCCAAAGTCGGACGCTTAACTGACTGAGCCACCCAGGCGCCCCTCTAGAGGATTTTTTTTTAATTTAAAAAAATTTATTATTATTATTTTTTGTTTATTTCTGAGAGAGAGCGAGAGAGAGACAGCATGAGCAGGGGAGGGTCAGAGAGAGAGGGAGACACAGAATCCGAAGACAAGCTCCAGGCTCTGAGCTGTCAGCACAGACCCCGACGCGGGGCTCAAACCCACAAACCGTGAGATCATGACCTAAGCTGCAGTCGGACGCTCAACCGACTGAGCCACCCAGGCACCCCTAGAGGATTTTTTTTTTTTTAATGTTTATTTATTTTTGAGAGTGAGAAAGTGTGCATGTGCAGGGGCGTACAGAGAGAGAGGACAGAGGATCCACAGTGGTCTCTGCATTGACAACAGAGAACCCCATGTGGGGGTCAAAGGCACTAACTGTAAGATCACAACCTGAGCTGAAGTCGGACACTTTACTGACTGAGCCACTCAAGCGACTCTGAATTTGGATTTTTTTTTAAGAGTTTTTTTTTTTTTTTTTTAAAGAAATTAAGAGTGTCACTGTGATATAGTCTCTGATGTTATACTTTATAGCTTTTGTTGGTTCCAGAATTTTGGCCAACTTCAGGGAAAGTTACCGAGAGTGAACTGAAAAAGCTGCTTTGTTCTGTGAAAGAAAATGAAGTGAAGAACTTAGAAATTAACATTGAATGAAAAAAAGTTTTTTTAAGTAATATCTGCACCAACATGGGGCTTGAAATCCCAACCCTAGAGGTGCTTGCTGTACCAAGTGAACCAGCCACATGCCCCTGTATATAATTTTTAATGAAGCTTACACGTGAGCAAATAAAAGTGATGCATTGTTTAAGGACACAGACTTAGATACCCCCTATTCAAAATCAAGGGTATGACAAAAGTAGAGGGGAGGGGTAAGGAGCACACCATATAGATTCAGGGGGCCCATCACTTGGATAGTGTGTTTACAGGCATTCATTTTATTGTGCTTTGTAACTTAACATAGGTACGTTATACATTTGTTTATAAGAGAAGGTAATATAGTATAAATTAAAAAGCTTTAGAGAAGTGCTTTTTAACTTAATTTACCATGTGTCACGTAATACTGAGAATGTTTTATTTTACCTGATGGGCTTTGAATTGCTCTATATATATCTTATGAAGGCAAATCTCATTTAATCATGAAAATATTAAATAAATCCGGTTTCCTAAGAGTATTAAAATTATCTTTAGTAAATTATTTTTACTCCGCATTTTAGCTTGTTAGACCTTCAGTGTTTGCTACAAGAATATTTATTTCTTTAATATCTAACTATAAATATCCTATTTTTTCTGAATCAAAAGTAAGTTTCAATTTCAGAGGGCTTTTAATTTCCAGATTCATATATCTGCTTTTAAATGTCTTTTGAATAATAAAGTTTAAACAAGTTGTTTGTAGTAAGCCTTCTCTTCACCCTACCTCCTCATTTTAAAAGGAACTTAACGTTTTCTTTTCTGTACTTTGTTTTTCTCATGGTTGTTTTGCAGCAAGGGCAAGTACTTTGTAACCTTCCCATATCCGTATATGAATGGGCGCCTTCATTTGGGACACACATTTTCTTTATCCAAATGTGAGGTAATGTTTCCTCTGTGTTTAACATAATGGGATGGAGGGTCTTTGATAAACACTATTTTGAAGAAAATGGCATGTATAGAATTTATTTCCTGTTAAGTGAACTTAGGATTCCTGAATTTTAAGCATAAATTTTATGTTTTTACTTAAAGTATTCTTATATTTAATTTGCATGTGCTGTGTGTATGTGTGCAGGGTTCTAATTATTTATGCGTGGTCATAAGTAATTGCTTTTGGTGAAAAGACAGTAAAAAAGAATTTTGGAATGACTTCCTTTTTTTTTTCCCTTTAATATTTATTTATTTATTTTTGAGTGGGGTCGGGAAGGGCAGAGAGATGGAGGCAGAGAATCCCAGGCAGGCTCCACGTTGTCAGTGCAGAGCCTGATGTGGGGCTTGATCCACGAACCTGAGATCATGACCTGAGCAGTAATCAAGAGTTGGACTCTTAACCAACTGAGCCACCCAGGTACTCCAGGGAATGACTCCTTCTAAAGGAAGAGGGGAAAAGGAAATCTGAATCCATGATCTTCTTGAACAGTCAACATTCTATATTCATCTAGCATTTAAACTTGTAATTTAAATTTATTTTTCTTTTTGTAGTTTGCAGTAGGATACCAGAGACTGAAAGGAAAAACTTGTCTGTTTCCCTTTGGTTTACATTGTACTGGAATGCCTATCAAGGTAAGATTGCTTTTGGGATTGGTTCCTACTCTTTTTAGCTTAAAGCAAATGTAATGACCAATTTAAGAGGTTGAAATAGTATTTTCAGGTATTTATTATAGTGCATTATCTTGGAGTGGATCGAATTCATTATAGTGAAAATTATTATTTTTTTCAATGAGTAACAATTAACATTTTTTTAATGTTTATTTATTTTCGAGAGAGAGTGTGAGCAGGGCAAGGGCAGAGAGAGAGACAGACACAGAATCCGAAGCAGGCTCCAGGCTCTGAGTTGCCCGCACAGAGCCTGATGCAGAGCTCCAACCCATGAATGGTGCGTTCATTACCTGAGCTGAAGTTGAATACTCAAACAACTGAGCCATCCAGGTGCCCCAAGAGACAATTTTTTTGAAGTTTATTACGTATTTATTTATTTAAATGTTTTATTATTTCTGAGAGAGAGAGAGAGAGGCAGCGTGAGCAGGGGAGGGTCAGAGAGAGGGGGAGATACAGAATCTGAAGCAGGCTACAGGATCCGAGCTGGCTGTCAGCACAGAGTCTGATGCGGTTCTCGAACCCATGATCTGTGAGATCATTACGTGAGCTAGAGTCAGATGCTTAACTGACTGAGCCATCCAGGTGCCCTTTTATTTATTTTGAGAGAGATATAGAGTGAGCAGACAAGAGGGATGGAGAATGAAAGGGAGAGAATCCCAAGCAGTCTCTGTGCTGTCAGTGCAGAGGTCAATGCAGGCCTTGAACACACAAATTGCAATCATGATCTTGAGCCAAAGTCAGATGCTTAACTGAGTGAGCCACCC
Organism: Hyaena hyaena; assembly: GCF_003009895.1. Lineage (NCBI taxonomy): Eukaryota > Metazoa > Chordata > Mammalia > Carnivora > Hyaenidae > Hyaena > Hyaena hyaena. The sequence goes on along the minus strand of NW_024081217.1, from coordinate 778,010 downwards.
CCGTGCCCAGTGAAAATTAATTTTTATAAGACATTTGAAGAAGTGCTTAAATAAAAGGCACACATTAAGGTCTAAGTGATTTCTAAGTAATCTTGATATTTCTCTTGGTGACCTTACATATTGATATTTCTGTTTTCAGGTTAGATAATAACTATTCTCAAGTATTCTTTTTTTTTAATGTTTTATTTATTTCTAGGAGAGAGAGAGAGACAGCGTGAGCAGGGGAGGGTCAGAGAGAGAGGGAGTCACAGACTGAAACAGGCTCCAGGCTCTGAGCTGACAGTCAGCACAGAGCCTGACGCGGGGCTCGAACCCACGAACCGCGAGATCATGACCTAAGCGAAAGTCGGACGCCTAACCGACTAAGCCACCCAGGCGCCCCTGTTCTCAAGTATTCTTGACATACGTAGTATTTTGGCATAAAGTAATGAACAGGTTTTTTTGAGTTGTATCATATTTTGATCATGTTTGCAAATGTCTTCATTTGTCATAAATTTATATTAGAAATAATTCTCAGTAAAGAAGGGGCCAATTATTGTTGAAAGGATTCCTTAAATGAAAGAGGGTTGGGAAATTTAACTCCCATTTCTTTTGGTTCTCCAACCTTTTATTTTGAAAAGTGTCAAACCTGCAGAAGAGGTAAAAGGATAGAATGAATACACATATACCCTTCACTTATAGTTACTAAGTATTAACATTTTCCATAATTCCTTTGGTTTTCTTAATGCACATGCAATACATGCATACTTTGTTTTCTCTGTTTCTGTGAACTCATTGAAAGTAAGTTACACATATCATGCTGTGTTAGCCCTAACTACTTTAGCATGTATCTTTTGAGAACATAGTTTCATTGTCCCTTCCAAGAAATTTAACATTGATGTAATATTGGCATCTTTTTTTTAATGTATGTTTATTTTTGAGAGAGAGAGAGACAGAGCACGAGTCGGGGAGTAGGAGAGAGAGAGGGAGACACAGAATCCAAAGCAGGCTTCAGGCTCTGAGCTGTTAGCATGGGGCCCTACATGGGGCTCCAACTCACTAACCATGATCATGACCTGAGCTAAAGTCGGCTGCTTAACCGACTGAGTCACCCAGGTGCCCCCGTATTAGCATCTTCATCTAATCTCTAGTCAGATGTTTCTAGTTGTCCCCAAATCTCCTTTCTGGCCTTTTTTTTTTTACATTGTATGTTGTAGGTCACACGTTGTATTTGGTCATCACTTCTTTTTGGTTTCTTTGAGTTTGTCATGACATTGATGTCGTTGAAGAGTGTAGGCTAGTTATTTTTGCAGAATGCCCCATATTCTAAATTTTCTGATTGTTTCTTCATGATTACATCTGGATTAAATATTTTGACAAGAATACTACCTTGGTGAGGTGTAAACTTCCTAATGTATCACTTCAAAAGGCATATAATGGCACTTTGTCCCATTTTAGTGATATTAAACTAATAACTGTCAGATTTCTTCATTCTGAAGGTGGGGTGTTGAAAAGTAATTTGTGGATGATATTTCGAGAGCCTCGGAATATCTGGTTATTCCGTAACCCAGTGGCTTTAATATCCTTTGATGATCCTTGTATGCTTCACTTATTGAATAAGTGGTTATAAAATGGTAACTTTCTAGTTGTGTCATTCTTTCCTTATTAATTAGCTGAAATTCTTTTGCATGGAAGAGTCCCCTTCCTTTTTAAAAGTCATACTCCTCTATTTGCATTTTTCTCTTTACTTTAACTTTGTATCATCTTTGTTTTTGACCGTGGACTCATTATAGTAATTGAGAGGAGCTGGGGTGGAAAGCTGAAGTTCATGTGTTAGTTCTCTGCAGCTTACTAGATTTGTAACTTTGGATAAACCCCTTCATCTCTCAAGTGTGTTTTTCCTAACTAAATGCCTTTCCTATCTACCTTGTAGGGTTGTGATGATGATAGAGGTAAAAGATAGTAATCTTTACAGTGAGAAATGCTGTGATTCATATTATTATTCAAAATGATAACGCTATGTCTTATGTATTTTTGAACTTCTAATGTCTAACAAAGTGTACTACATTAAGTACTTTGAGTGTTGAATAGATGCTTGCTGATAAATGCAGTAAAATACTAAAGTATAAAAATACTAATGTATATATTAGTGAAATTTGAGGTACATGAATTTTATCTTTTGAGTTTTCTATTGTGATCCACATGTGTATAGATGTATTGCAGAAAATTTCAGAGTCCATTTTAGTTGGCCACAGAAATACCAAAAAATTCAAATTGTTTCTACCTCAAGTTTTGAATTTCACTCTAATGTTGTATTTGTTATAGGCATGTGCTGATAAACTGAAAAGGGAAATAGAGCTTTATGGTTACCCCCCTGACTTTCCAGATGAAGAAGAGGAGGAAGAAGAAATCAATGTTAAAACAGAAGATGTAATAATTAAGGATAAAAGCAAAGGAAAAAAGGTTTGGTGGTTAATAATATTAATTTGGTTGAAATTTTATATTTGTCTAATTTATATTTATCTTTTTTTTTAATGTTTATTTATTTTGAGAGTGTGTGTGTGCGGGAGGGGTAGAGAGATGCAGGCTCTGTGCTGTGAGTGTAGAGCCTGAGGCAGGGTTTGATCTCACAAACCATGAGATTACAATCTGAGCCAAAATCAAGAATCAGTCGCTTAACTGACTGAGCCACCCAGGCACCCTTGTCCAATTTATCTTTGTATTCCCAGGATTTGGAACGTAAAAAGTACTCAGTAATTTTGAAAAAGTACAATGCCAAAAATTATTTTTCTAACTTTTCAATGGCTTTTTTTCCCCTTTTTTACTTTTTTTGGAAATAATTTTTGGATTTAGAGAATAATTGCAAGGCAGAGCGGAGTTCCCTCATGATCCCCTAAGTTCCCGTAAGGTTACATCTTATATAACCACATGCAGCCCTGAAAACTAAGAAATTAACATTTGAACAATACTATTCTCTGAAATACAAACTTCATTTGACATTTTTTCTTTAACATCCTTATTCTGTTTGTAGGTCTAATCCAAGATCCCACGTTGCAATTACTTGTCCTATCTCCTTAGTATGTCTCCCTAGTCACTTCTGTGTTTGTCTTCCTTGATTTTGACACTTTTGGAGAGTACTGGACAGAAAATTTATAGAATGTCCCTCAATTTGAGTTTGTCTAATGCTTTCTCATAAGTCATGAGTAGATTGAGAGGTGACATGTTTTCCTTATTGTATCGTATCAGAGATTATATGATATTGGTATCTCATTCCTGGTGATGTTAATCTTGATCATTTGGTTTAGGTGGTGTCTGTCAGGTTTTTCTACTGTAGAGATTCCATTTTTCCCCTTGGTTCATAAATATTTTGAGAGATACTCTGAGGCTATGGAGATAATATCTTTTTAAATTAATTAATTAATTAATTAAAACATTTATTTATTTTTGAGAGACAGATCATGAGCGGGAGATGGGCAGAGAGAAAGACACAGAAACCAAAGTAGGCTCCAGGTTCTGAGCTGTCAGCACAGAGCCTGACCCAAGGCTCGAACCCACACACTGTGAGATCATGACCTGAACCGAAGCAAACGCTTAACTGATTGAGCCACCAAGACACCCCAATATTTTCTTTTTAAATATTTTTCTCATTAATTTTAGCATTCATCTGTGGATCTGTGTGATAGTTATTACTGTGTTGTTCCTTTTTTTAAAAAATATTTGTTTATTTTTGAGAGAGGGTGGGTGGCGGAGTGGCAGAAAGAGAGGGAGAGAGAGAATCCCAGACTTCACACTGTTACTGCAGAGCCTTATGTGGGACTTGAACTCAGAAACCATGAGATCATGATCTGAGCTGAAATTAAGAGTCAGATGCTTATCTGACTGTGCCACCCAGGCACCCCATTACCATGTTGTTCTAATAGTGATTTTCCATTTCCTTCATTCTTTTCTCCATTTATTACCTAGAATTCTTCTGAAAGGAACAGTTGTCCTTTCTTCCTTGCTTAATTATGTATTCAGTCTCTTTTTATATCAATGTGGATTTATGCGTATTTTATTCTTTGGGTTATAGGTGTTTTGGAGGGTTATCATTGTAATTACTCAACTTGTTCTGATTTTGGTCACTGAGAGTCTTTTACGCTGGCTCCTGTGTCCATCTGACATTGCTCCTATCTTTTTGCTTTTCTTTTTTAAGCACTTTATTATTTTCTGATGACCAAGATACTCCAGGTTTATCTTGTTTTTTCCGTGATCCAGCCCTGGAATCAACCACTTCTCCAAGGAGTCCTGTTTCCTTTTATTGAGAAATGGTATTTAGAAAACTAAGTTCTGAGTGCTAGGTACACTCATTTTGGCTCCTCTCAGTAGACAGAGCAACGAAATATATATATTAACCCTGGTAACCTACACATATGCACCTGCCTATAATAGTTCTTTGTTTATCTCTATATACGTTTAAATAGTTCATACTGTGAGGCACCAGGCTGGTTTATTTGGTAGAGCATGTGACTCTTGATCTTGGGGGTCATGAGTTTGAGCCCCATATTGGGGTTAGAGTTTACTTTAAAAAAAAAAGTTCATACTGATAACCTTGGCTCCCTATTAGCACTATGAAGCTCATTCCAGCATTCTCCTTTTGCTAATTTGTGACTTCTTTTTCTGACAGTGAGAAATCTGGCCCTCATTATTTATACTTTGTAATTTATTCAGTACTAGTCCACTGGTAGTTTCAGAACTGCTAATCCATACTTCTGGGAGAAACAGTTTTACCAACTGAAGTATGGTGTTTTTGTATACTTTTTGTCCTTACAATCTACTCAACCATTCTTTTCAGTTACTTCTCCCCCCCCCTCTTTTTTTTTTGAGTAACTCTGTGCTGAACGTGGGGCTTGATGTCAAAGTCTCTGAGATCAAGTTGCATGTTCTACTGAATGAGCCAGCCATGCACCCTCCAAAGTTCTTTTTATTTATTTTTTAAATGGATTTTATTACTTATTTTTGGGAGAGTGTGTGAGCAGGGGAGGGGCAGAAAGAGAGGGGGACAGAGGATATGAAGCGGGCTTTGTGCTGATAGCAGCAAGCCCAATGTGGGACTTGAACCCAAGAACCTTGAGATCATGACCTCAGCTAAAGTCGGATGCTCAGCTGACGAAGCCACCCAGGCACCCTCCCCCCCAAAGGTACTTGTAAAGCCCCTTTCTTTTTCACCCACTTCAAACTGTGTTTGTATCATACATTAATAATACTGTTAGATACATTTGTCACAGTCTACATCTCATCTTTGCTTCCTCCGACATCCTATTTGATTTTTTAAACATGTATGTACAGTAAAATTCAGTCTTTTTAGTAGATAGTAGTGTTGGTTTGACAAAGACATTGAGTTGTCTTTTTTTAATTTTTTTAAATGTTTGTTTATTTTTCAGAAAGTGAGATAGAGTGTGAATGAGGGAGGGCAGAGAGTGAGGGAGACACAGAATCCAAAGGAGGCTCCAGGCTCTGAGCTGTCAGCATAGAGCTCGATATGGGATTCTAACTCACGAACTGTGAGTTCATGACCTGAGCTGAAGTCGGACTTTTAACCAGCTGAGCCCAGGCGCCCATGGAGTCGGGTTTCTAACACTTGAGTACCATACAGAGCAGTTCTATCACCTCCAAAATTCCTTGCTCTGTCTTTTTATAGGTTTATAGTTCAACTTCGTTACCTACCTCCAACCCCTGACATTTGTTTGCCTTTTTGATATTGGTAAATATTAAAAAAGGACAGAACTCTAGTTAGTAGCTTATTCATAACTAAAAAAGTTGCATGTGGTATTAGGAAAAAGGAAATCGAGATTGATGCTGACATCTTATCTTTGATGATAATTCTTTATGGTTCCAGTGATTTAGTTATCTCTGGTGTCAAGGTCTTAATATCAGACTGTACAGTTTGACAGAATAGTACATCTCAATCCTTTAGTATTCTGACATATCAATAGCATATTTTGGAATAGAAAAATACTACTAAATGGGATTATTTACTTAAAATGACTGTGGTCCTAGAATTTGCTAACCAGTTGTTGGTTGGTCCTTGATGGAGTTTGTTTTTACTGGTTATTTTCAGAGTAAAGCTGTTGCTAAAGCTGGATCTTCTAAGTATCAGTGGAGCATTATGAAATCCCTCGGTCTGTCTGATGAAGAGATAGTCAAATTTTCTGAAGCAGAGCATTGGCTTGATTATTTCCCACCACTGGCTATTCAGGACCTGAAGAGAATGGGCTTGAAGGTATGTCCATCACCCCTGTGGTTTAAGAAAATGCGAAGAACACATTTGTATTTATGTGATTATATGAGTTTGGACCACCTCATAATTTAGAATAATTTATTCCACCTGTATTCCACTAATGACTTAGTAGTGTTATTGTTATGGGCCTGATGTAAGCAGTGAAGTACCTTAATATTTGTTGTATTGAAATATATTTTAATATACTAGTGATTAGAAGGGAATTCTGTTCAAAGACTGTGAAGAAGCCAAAGGTTAGCTTGTATATTTAGGAATTATTTGTATTAATAATACAAAGGTATTATTTAAGTGTTCCTTCTTAACTTTTTATAATTTCTATACATTTGTGCATATGAATGTGTGTTTAAAAACTTGTAAGTTAAACACAAGTTAATATGATATATATATTTAATAGGCGGAACCTGAACATTGTTTTCCTTTTATTGTTCGATATAATTTTAAGTTGGAAAATAAAGAGTAGAAGAGTAAATAATTGATTGGTGGGCATATTTATTCATAGAAATTCTGCACATTTCTCAAAAATCACCTATTTCTTTTCTTTTCTGTAGGTAGACTGGCGTCGCTCCTTCATCACCACTGATGTTAATCCTTACTATGATTCATTTGTCAGGTGGCAGTACTTAACGTTAAGAGAAAGAAAGAAAATAAAATTTGGGAAGCGGTGAGTTTGTTGTCCTTCAGTATAATAAAGCAAAAATCATTTAAATCCTGCACTGTAATTCAGTGCCTGACAGATAGTCTTCTTTTTCCTGTGATCCTTTCTCTTCTTATAACTTTTTTCCTTTTTGTTCTCTTGTCTTCTTTGTTTTCCTTTTTGTCTTACCAGTGTTTTAATGTTTTACCCGTGTTTAATGTCTCTGAGCTGCTAAAAACAGGGAGAATAGGAGTATTGGCTGTTAATGATCTCCCTGAAGATTCTTTTCAGTCTTTCCAGCCAAGCAGAAAAACAATTTTATTTATGTGTTAGTTTATCCTCTTTTTCTATAAAGTGTTTATGATTTTTCCTTGATTCTATGGATTAATTAAAAGCCACATGTACTTCATAACTGAATTTATATTTTATTTTATTAAAAATTTTTTTAAATGTTTTATTTATTTCTGAGAGAGAGAGAGACAGCGTGAGCAGGAGAGGGTCAGAGAGAGAGGGAGATATAGAAACTGAAACAGGCTCCAGGCTCTGAGCTAGCTGTCAGCACAGAGCCTGACGTGGGGCTCGAACCCACCAACTGTGAGATCATGCCCTGAGCCGAAGTTGGATAGTTAACCAACTGAGGCACCCAGGCGCCCTTATGTTTTAGAATCTGTTTCATACCACAAAGCCATGACCGGTGTGTATTTTTCAGGGGTATTATCTTTGATGAAGGTGGAAAGTTTTCATTAAATTGGCTGGCAACTACTCATAAAAGCATAAATAATTGATGTAGACGTTTGTTCAGTTAAAAGTTTTAGTTAGAAGAAATATTGTTAGATATATATTAAAATAATATTTGTCACTTTCTATTTACTTTTTAGGTATACCATTTATTCTCCAAAAGATGGACAACCTTGTATGGATCATGATAGGCAAACTGGAGAGGTAATTATTTGTGATGTAGAGTAGCTATTATAATAATTCTCACTATGGCCATAGAGTTTATGGACTAGATCAGGAACCTAAAAATAATTTTATTCCAGTGCTGAGGTATATTCTGGGGGCTGTGAAGAAGGAAACAGAATGTTATTGTAAGGGTCTGTGTCTTGTTTAGGACCTTATTATGCCAAAAGTTCTGGTACCAGCTGTATCTCATCTGCCTGTGATAGAAAAGCACATTCTTGGGCCTCATCCCCAAATTGCTGAATCAGAAGCCCTGAGGGTGGAGCCCAGGAATCTGTCTTTAATAAGCTCTCACTGTGACTCACATGTAGGCTCATGTTTGAGGAGCGCTCCCTGGAGAATACACTGCTCTAAAAAGAGTATGGGGCAAGGAAATGAGATATGTGGCTAACTGATATACACAGATTCGTTTTATACTTGCTTTGATCATGTGCTTCCTTGCCTATTTCTAAAGCACCTCTAGCCATGCTGACATCAGTTCTTTCTGCATTCCTGTAAGACACATTAGTAACATTATTCTTTGTAATACTTGAGTAAAGCCCGGGTCATTTGCCTAAAGCCGTGGCGCAGTAAATCAACAACAATACCAGAATCTGAACTTAGGATTCCCTATGAGTGCATCTTCCTTTATTACCATCTTTGAATGCATCTGTAGTCTAGCGACTGCTTTTCAAAGTTAGCATTCAATTATGGTGCAACTTATCTAACAAAAAGTGAGAATTGATCAAAATTTTGAATTCATAAGACCCAGTTTACTGACTGTATTAAGTTTTAATATGGTCAACACCAGCAGTTTCCTAAATTCCGGTAGTATGTCAGAGGGTTTTCAAAGCTATTTATTTGTCTTTTGTGTTCTTTGGGATAGTCCCGTGTGAGTCACAGTACAGTTATATTATAGTTGAAGAAATGCAGTCTCAGAGAGACTGTGACTCCCTTGGATCAAGGTATCAGTAACAGCCCAAGCTAGGCTTTGAGTGCAGGTGCTCTGGCCCCTGGTCCAGTGTATTTCTTTTTTTTTTTTTTTTTTAAATTTATTTATTTATTTATTTATTTCTAGGACAGAGAGAGAGACAGCATGAGCAGGGGAAGGTCAGAGAGAGAGGGAGTCACAGACTGAAACAGGCTCCAGGCTCTGAGCTGGCAGTCAGCACAGAGCCCGACGCGGGGCCCGAACCCACGAACCGCGAGATCATGACCTAAGCGAAAGTCGGATGCTTAACCGACTAAGCCACCCAGGCGCCCCAGGTCCAGTGTATTTCTATGATGCCTGCTCTACGGGATTGTTTGATTACATACCCTGACTCCCATTTTGGTAAACACCATTTTGGGTGATTACTCTAAGTCACTCCCCTCCCCTCCCCTCCTCCACTCTCAAGTGAGTTCTTAGCAAACTGTCCTTATTTGTAGAATAAGGACTTCCTTTACCAGTTCTGATTTGGTGTGGAGTGGGAGAGTGGTCTTTCAAGTCACTTCTTATACATGAGACTTTATGTGAATGTAGTCAGCTCCCTCATGGCTGTCTCCTCATTGTAAGAAAGAATTATTCTAACAATGCAAGAATCCATCTAAGAAATTTGAATCCAATCACTCACTTACATGAGTGGGTTTAATTCAAATCTTTTTTCTTCTCAAAGTTTTGTTTGTTTTATTTTGTTTAGGGTGTGGGACCTCAGGAATATACTTTAATCAAGTTGAAAGTGCTTGAGCCGTACCCATCCAAATTAAGGTAGGTTTGCCAAAGAGTTACTGCTTTATCTTTCTGAAATAACAGATGCAAGAGAATCCACAGCACTTTCTTTGCATACACATATATATTTTTTTCTTTGTAGTGGCCTGAAAGGGAAAAATACCTTCTTGGTAGCTGCTACTCTCAGGCCTGAGACCATGTTTGGACAGACCAACTGTTGGGTTCGCCCTGATATGAAGTACATTGGATTTGAGACGGCGAATGGTGATATATTCATCTGCACCCAGAGAGCTGCCAGGAATATGTCCTACCAGGGCTTTACCAAACACAATGGCGTGGTGCCTGTTGTTAAGGAATTAATGGGGGAGGTGAGTTGGGTGGCAGATTTCTTATTTTAGTGCTTAAATTTAGAGGAACATTTCATCTATTACACTTGAGAAAAGAACATTGAAAAAAAATTTGTAATTGAGGAATACATGCAATGTGCAAATCGTAAGGTCTCTATTCTGGTGCAGTTTTATTACCTGTGTACACTCCCATAAGCACCACTCTAATCAAAGTACAGACCAGTTCCGGTAGTCCAGAAAGTGCTCCCACATCCATCTTGCAGTCGGTACCCACCCCTCTCCCGCACAGGTAACCACTGCTCTGCCTTTAGTCACCAAAGATTATTTGCTGTTGCTGAACTTTATGTAATTGAATTATATAATCCGTACTTTTTTGTGTCTGGCTTCTTTTTCTCAGCATTATGTCTTCAAAATTCATACATGTTGTGTGTAGGAGTAGTTTTGTTCTTTTTTATTGCTGTGGAGTATTCATTGTGTGACTATATCACCATAGCATTTTTGACTCTTACGTTTCAGTTCAGTAAGTGTCTGCTTGAAAAATATAGATAGTCCTCCCCAAGAGATTTAATGGTTGCAGTGGAATATGATTACCTGTGTTCCTGTTATAGAATTGCAGCTATTTTTTTTCTGAAGAATCTTGGTTGATGGTAACTAAATCTGGACAGTTACATAGCTTTGATCCTTACACTTTATTTGCTTACTAGAATTTCAGGATATATTTTATTCCCTTTTGTAAATGCTAATCTTAGGTATCTTGATAAATAACATTTAAAAAATTTTTTTTAATGGTTATTTAATTTTATTATTGTTTTAATGCTTTTTTTTGAGAGAGAAAGACAGAGCATAAGCAGGGTAGGGGCAGAGAGAGAAGGAGACATAGAATACGAAACAGACTCCAGGCTCTGAGCTGTCAATTTGGGGCTCGAACCCACGAACCGTGAGATCATGACCTAAGCCAAAGTAGGACGCTTAACCGACTGAGCCTCCCAGGCGCCCAGTGCATCTTGCTTTCTTGTTTTTCTTTTTTACTTAGCTGTGACTTGGTATTTGCCTTATGGTGCATAGCTTCCTAATACCTTATTTGCAACCACATAAGGAGTCCATTATGTGGCCATACCTCAGCTTATTTAACCACTCTTTTTTATGGATATTTGAATAGTTTCCTGTCGTTTTCTGTTACAAGCAGTGCTGCCACATCTCATCAGCTGTCAGAGTTGTGTCTGAGAGGTTTTTTGTAATACTGTTAATGACACAGATTTTTCCTGTTCCTAACACATTTTCTTTCTGTGTAAATTTGAACAGATTCTGGAGTGAAGAAAATGGGTGGTATTAATTAAAAAATAGCTTTTAACTCTTAAGACTGTTAGGATATTTGGCCTTCACCCACATGACTGTAGGTTCCATAAAAACAGCTTCTCTTTGAATAACGCGGATGGCTGGGAACTGTGTGTGTGGAACTGAAAAGTGCAGTCCTTGGCTCAACAAAGAGCTGTGTTTTGAGAGTATGGGTTCAGTATTGTTGAATCTTTGGATTTTCTTTTTTTAAGAGAAACTAGATGTATGTTTTTCATTCAGCTTGTCTTCCTAGTCTTTATTTATTTACTTATTTTTATTTGAAGAGAGAAAGCAAGTTGGGGAGGGGCAGAGAGAGGGGGAGACAGAATCCCAAGCAGGATCTGTGCTTTCAGCACAGAGCCCTATGTGGGGCTTGAAATCACCATGAGATCATGACCTGAGCCGAAGTCAAGAGTTGGACGGTGAACCAACTGAGCCCCCTGATCATTGTTTTAAATGGATATACAGTATTTTATTTTGTTTATATCTCATATTTTGTTAAATGATTTTTCTGTCATTTAAATTTCAGCTTTTTTTTTTTTTTCCTTTTGAGGTAGATTCCTAGACTGGATTGCCCGGTCCAAGTTGTGTGAACGTTTGTGTATGTGTCTGTCGCTATGATTCTTAGATCGTTTCCCTGAAGGGGTACAATGTCACCAGCAGTGTATTAGTAAACTCATTTCCTCACAACCTTACCACATCACATTTGGGAATTATAATTATTTACAACTATTTTTAGTCTAGTATGTATAAAATAATGAGTTTTGTTTAACTTCATTTATTTTTTGAATGTTAGCTTCTCAGGGCTTAAAAATATTAACACTTTGAAATTGAGTGGTTAAAATAAATTTTTTCACCTTTTATGATGATTTTTTTTGCTGCACAGGAAATGCTTGGTGCATCACTTTCTGCACCTTTAACATCTTATAAGGTGATCTATGTTCTTCCAATGCTCACCATTAAGGAGGATAAAGGTAAAGAGTTTCTTTCTTTCTTTCTAGAAGTACTTTGGTGATTGCGTTCTGATTGTATTGATTCATTCCATACTTTATTTTATAAGGCACTGGTGTGGTCACAAGTGTTCCTTCTGACTCTCCTGATGATTTTGCTGCCCTTAGAGATTTGAAGAAAAAGCAAGTGAGTATCTGAGTATCATGTTCTTATTAATTCTTTATCATCTCATTACGTACCACTGAACACAATCTGAAATGAAAAAGCTATCGTATCTTTGAACTATTATTTCTACCTTGTTTCTAGGTTTAATATATTTTCCTTGGTTTGAATTTGAAACATACGACTTCTAGAGTTAGGTGTACAATAAAATGGAGAGGAAGGTACAGAGATTTCCCATATTCCTTGCTCCCAGACATGGGCAACCTCCTTATCAACATCCCCCACCAGAGTGGTGCATTTCTTACCACGGAGTAACCTACACTGATGCATTATAATCCCCCAAAATCCATCGTTTACTTTAGGATTCAATCGTTGTGGTATATATTCTTTGGGTTTGGGCAACTGTATAATGACCTAGATTCATCATTATAATATCATATAGAGTATTTCACTCTTAAAGTCCCATGTGCTCTTTCTGTTCATCTCTCTCCTTTGTGACCGTGCTGTCAGTGCAGAGCCCGATGCAGGCCTGATCTCACAAACCATGAGATTGTGACCTGAGCTGAAATCAAGACTTGGACACCTAACTGACTGAGCCACCCAGGCGCCCCTTGTCTTTTAATTCTTGATACTGTCTTTTGCAGAGCAGCTTTTAACGTTACTGAAGTTTAATTGTCACTTCTTTCACAGATTGTGTTTTTGATGTTGTGTCTAAAAAGGCACCACCATAGCCATGGACGTTTAAGTTTTCACCTATATTAGCTTCTAGGAATTTTATAATTTTGTTTTATAACTAGGGCTGTGATCTTTTTTGAGTTAATTTTTATGACAGCGTAAGTTCTATGTCTGGATTTTTTTTTTTTTTTTTTTTGCATGGGGGTGTCCAGTTATTCCAATAACATTTGTTGAAATGACTGTCTTTGAATTATTGTATTGCTTTTGCTCCTTTGTCAAAGATCAGTTGACTGTCTTTATGGGTATTTTTGGGCTCACTGTTTTGGTCCACTGAACTATGTGTCTCTTCTTTCCAGCACTGCACTGTGTTGATTACTGTAACGTTATAGTAAAGTCTTGAAGTCAGATAGTGTCTGTCCTCCAATTTGTTTTTTCAGTACTGAGTTGACTATTCTGGGTCTCTTGCTTCTGTATACAACTTTGCAATCACTTTGTTGATATTCATAAAATAACTTGTTGGGATTTTGGTTAAGATTGCACTGAATCTGTAGGTTAAATTGGAAATTGGGAATAATTGACATCTTGACAGTACTGAATCTTCCAGTCCATGAACATGAAGTATCACTCCATTTATTTAGTTCTTTGATTGTGTTCATAGAGTTTATAGTTTTTCTTATGTAGCTCTTACATATGTATTGTTACTTTTGCACCTAAGAATTTGATTTTGGAGGGAATGCTAATATCAGTGGTGGTGTGGGGTTTTTTTGTTTTTTTTTTTTATGTTTTATTTATTTCTAGGAGAGAGAGAGAGAGACAGCTTGAGCAGGGGAGGGTCGGAAAGAGAGAGGGAGTCACAGACTGAAACAGGCTCCAGGCTCTGAGCTGGCAGTCAGCACAGAGTCTGACGCGGGGCTCGAACTCACGAACCGCGAGATCATGACCTAAGCGAAAGTCGGACGCTTAACCGACTAAGCCACCCAGGCGCCCCAGTGGTTTTGTGTTTTTAATTCTGAAGTCCACCTGTTTATTTTTAGTACATTGGAGTACAATTAAATTTTTTTTAAGTTTATTTATTTATTTTCAGAGAGAGAGAGAATAGTAAGTGAGGGTGGGGCAGAGCGAGAGAGGAAGAGAGAGAATCCTAAGCACAGCTCTGTGCCGTGCAGAGCTCGATGTGGGGTTGAACTGCGGAACCATGACCTCAGCTGACATCGAGAGTTGGTTGCTTTTAACCAACTTAGCCACCTGAGTCACCCCTGGAATATAATGAACCTTGTATATTAACCTTGTATCTTGCAGCTTTGCTATAATTGCTTATTAGTTCCAGGAGTCTTTTTCTTTCATTCTTTTGAATTTTCCTACATAGATGATCATTCCATCTGCAAACAAAGACAGTTTTATGCCTTCCTTCCCAATCTGTATGCCTTTTATTTTCTTTTCTTCCCTTAGTGCAATGGCAAGGGCTTTCAGAACAATATTGAAATGTTGAGAGAGAACATCCTTGCCTCATATCTCATCTTAGTGGGAAAACGGAATTTTTCATCATTAAGTATGATATTAATTATGGGGTTTTTTTTGTAGATAGTCTTTATCAAGTTTTAGAAGGTTTGCATCTATTCCAGTTTACTAGGAGTTTCTTTCAGAAATGGGTATTGGATTTTTTCAAATGCTTTTCTTGCATCCCTTAATAGGATCATGTGATTTTTCTTTTTTAATGTTTTGATGGATTCCATAAAACTTAAAAAAGTTCTGATGTTCGTATTCACATTTTCATTGCAACCTAGAATATGAACTACATTTTCAGTGTGTGTGTGTGTGTGTGTGTGTGTGTGTGTGTGTGAGAATTTTTTGCTTTTGGCTATTTTTTAATCTTTTTAATTTATTATTATTATCTTTTTTTTTTTGAGAGAGAGAGAGCATGAGTGGGGAAAGGGCAGAGAGAGAGGGAGACACAGAATCTGAAGCAGGCTTCAGGCTCTGAGCTGTCAGCACAGAACCCGACGCTGGGCTCGAACCCACAAACCGTGAGGTCATGACCTGAGCTCAGGTCGGACACTTAACCAACTGAGCCACGCAGGCGCCCCTTTTGGCTTCCTACTTCATCATTTAAGCAGTTCGCTCTAATTTAAACTGTTGAGTTTTTTAGTGTCATAGATCTCTTCCTGAGATGTTTGGTAAAATAAAACAATTTCCAGATGAAGGGGAGAACGAATAGTTTATATTTTAAAGTATTTATTTAGGAGAACAAATATTTTTTAAAAAGTTTTGTTTGAGTTTGTTCTCTCACTAATTATGCCAATAGCCCATAAAGTGTTGATCATTAGTGTTAATTTGCAAAATTATTTTGCAGGCCTTACGAACAAAGTACGGAATTAGAGATGACATGGTCTTGCCATTTGAGCCGGTGAGTGTACTGAGGACTCGGAATCTTCATACCCTTCTCTTTATCACTGAAAAAAAGAGCTAGCATTTTCCTTGTAACAAAATTAAATAATTGGTGGATATAAAAATAAGAGGGAGTTTGGCATAGATTCGTTTACTTGAATTTGTTATCTACTGAGGCAGTTAAGAGTGAGAGAAAGACTAACAATAAACATTTTCTTAGCACCGGCACCTGCAATTCTGGAACAAACAAACAACTTTTTTAGCATCGCTGGTTTTGTAGTAGCCTATTTTGCTAGCAGGGCCAATTTCCAAGCCTCTAAAGACAAAATTTTGCCGTGTTAGCCATGACTGTTTATGTTTTCATATTAGTATCTGGAGAAGAGGAAAAAAAAATTTAATTACCAGCAAATAACTTTCCTGAAGAATCTAGAAGACTTCTTCTAAGCCAGAAATAAGATCATCTGTAGATTTAGTTTTTCATATCGTTTTACTAGTTTCATAATTTATTATTTAGTTAATGATATGCCAATACAGGGTTGTGAGCTGGGGAAGGTGTGTTATATAGTGAGGAAGGGACAATTTAGGGGTTGGTGCAGAGAATTTGGGTAGGTTCTGTGGAGGAGAGTAGGAAGACCACTACACATCTGGTTGTTGGTCACTGTGATTATCTAATGTGGTGCTCTTGTAATGATATATAAAATCTGAAATGACTTCATTGGATAGTAGAGGCCAAAGAACTGTGCACCCCAGGGCTGTTTTTATGGTCATTCAATGTGAATAAGTTCCTGAAATTGCTGTTCTTTGCAGGTCCCAGTCATTGAAATCCCAGGTGTTGGAAATCTTTCTGCTGTAACCATTTGTGATGAATTGAAAGTTCAAAGCCAGAATGACCGAGAAAAACTTGCAGAAGCTAAGGAGAAGTTATATCTAAAAGGGTTTTATGATGGTGTAAGTAATAAGTTTTTGGTTTTGCTCTGTAATTTTTTCAGTGACTTAGAAAAAATTAGAAAATTTCAATATAGCTTCACCTATATACTGATTTGAGACAGATTAATATGAGATTGTGTTCTCCTGTTTCCAAATTTACTTAATCTATTTTTTGTCGATTGCATTTATAGAAATTATGTATTTGTGCCCTTTAGGAATCTCTAAGAAATGTTTCTTGAGAAGATTATTTAAAGTTAGTTTATGTTACTATGCAGTAAGTTTCATAGGTTTATTAAATGGACAATACCTAATCCCTTTTGCTTTTTTAATTGAGGAGTTCCTGTTTCAAGTAAGCAGTTTTACTCAATTAATTTACTTGTTAATGCCCACGAAATGCCAGGGTAGCACAACAGACATGGTTTGAACCTCTCTTTTCTCCTTAATTGTGCATGTGTTAATGTGGCTTACACATTTCCATGGGAAGAAGACTAGGCTAGAGAAAAAAAAATCAAAAGTTGCTAGTGACTTGAGGTTGAAATTAAGATTTTTAAGGCTATACATGAGAATTCTTCATTTTTACCTTTACTCTAATTTCTCTAGATAACCAACAAATGGTTATTATGTGCCTTTTTAAAAAGAGATTTATACATTTTGGGTGGTAACAAAAGCCATCCCTTTTATAAATAGCACTTTTGTGTTAACTTATTATCTCAGAATAACCTTGTGAAGTAAGCCCTGTTATTCCTGTTTTACAGACATTAAGTAATTTACCCGAGATCAGCAGATAGGTAGCCAGTGACAGAACTGGCCCTCACACTTGGGCAGCTTGGCTCCAGGGTTTGTGCTCTTAACCACTTTATGAACATGATCAATAAGTATAATAATTTCATAGTGGTGAATTAAATACATGTGAGCACTTCGGCATGTTAGGGGATTGGAAGGTCGAAAAACTTATGTCTTTTCCATTTAAGATAGAAACTATTTCAGAGAGAAACAGGAGTCACATAGCTGGAGGTCAAAATATCTGCCGGAAGGGGATCATGTGGCTTGGATCTGAGACAAACATGGACAAGCCAATACCCAGCCCTAGAATTAAATTTCCTCACTACGTAAAACGCAGAGTTGGAAAAACCAGCCTTCCTATAAGGGCCGGTCTTATCACATGGCCAAGCGAAGGAAAATGCTGACTGGCAACAGGCAGAATTGGAAACAGAAGTCTAACTGGGGCTGGGCTGCGTGAGCTCCGTTCATTTCCCCAAAGCCTTCAGGAATGAGCCGAGTGAGCCGACTGAAATTCTCTCCACGTGGAAATCTGAGAAGTGGGAAGGAAGCAAGAGTTCCTTCCTAATCTTGCTCATGATAGCTATCCTAGTTAAGGCAAAAGAAAAACAAGTATGTTATATATATTAGTCACCCAAGTTATGGCAAAATAAAAACTTAAGATTACAAACGTGGTAGATTGCACACTAAAAATTTCTTTGGTTGTGGATGGAGATAAATGTAGTTAGGGAAAAGTTTGGAGGGAACGCAAGGCACATTTTAATTGTTTCATCTCTGCTTTTTCTCCCCACTTCTCATCCTTTTAGGTAATGTTGGTGGATGGATTTAAAGGACAGAAGGTCCAAGATGTAAAGAAGACGATTCAGAAAACAATGATTGACAATGTATGTGATTATGTGATAGGCCATCCTCTGGAGGCTGTTTTAGAGAAAACCTTTTTTTTTTTCTTTTCATTGCCTTCGTGCACAGCACGGAGCCCAAAGTGGGGCTTAAAGCCACAGCCTTGAGATCAAGACAGGAGTTGAGATCAAGAGTGTCCCTGAATTAAATTTTGATATTTGACAATTATATATGGTCGTCACACAGAGACAGTGGTCTGTAAAGCTTACTAAAATAAAAAACTGGCTCTTTCCTCTCCATCCTTCCCACATTCTCTTCAATTTCTCTTCCTTGGACAGGATTACTTTCAACTATTTTGGTTGTTTTCTTTTAATATTAACCTTCTCTCAGATCTCTAATGTAAATGGTCGTAGAGTAATTTAAAATTTTTGATTTTTAAATTTTTTGATTTTTAGCCATTGACTTCCTACTGTGGAAAATCAAGATTTAACTTTTTCTTCTACCCTGTGTCTTTCTTTCTGACCTCACCACATTCTTGTGTCCTTCTTCGCCTCCCATCTTATTATACGTATATTATAACTTATGTGAGAGCACTAATCATTGCGTACATTTAAAAAAAGTATTTATTTTAATATGTTAATGTGGGAATTCTGTGTTTAATTCACTAATCTCTTTTTAGGCTTATTTATTTTTGAGAGAGAGAGAGAGAGAGAGCACGAGCGAGCGAGAGAGAGTGCACATGGGAGAGGGACAGAGAAAGAGAATCCCAGGCAGGCTCTGCACTGTCTGTGCAGAGCCCGACATGGGACTCAAACTCACAAACCATGAGATCATGACCTGAGCCAGAGTCAGATGCTTAACGAACTGAGCCACTCAGGTGCCCCCACTGATACACAACAAAGTGTACTGTGAGAAGTTTTCTTCCCCAGCTTTTGTTTTTTCCCTGATGTTAGTAATTCTCCTTTTTTTTTTTTTAATTTCCTTACTTTAAAATAGAATTATCAATGCTCTATACACAGAATCTGTCACAACTCTTTATTTCTTCTTTCAGTACTTTGTCACCTCAGTATGCTATTGGTTCCATCTGGGAGAAAGCTCTTCCAGCACCTTCTGACCTGGTTTAGTCTGGACTGGTTACTTACTGTCCTAGTGCATAAATGTCCTCTTGGATCTTCATTTATATTAAGAATTTTCTTGCTTTTCTTGAGTTGGATCTCATATTTCCTTGACCCCATGGCTGCTGCTTAATTATTCCTTCTCTCAGTGTGATGAAGCTTACTCTAGTAGCTTTCCTGAAAAGGGATACCTGGAAGGCAAATTTTTGCAATTTTCCATGTATGGAATATCTTTAGCCTATCTTTATACTTGGTTGCCTGGGGACAGAATTCTAGATTGAAAGTAATTTTGGGGCGCCTGGGTGGCTTGGTCGGTTAAGCGTCCGACTTTCGCTTAGGTCATGATCTCGCGGTTCATGGGTTCGAGCCCCGCGTCGGGCTCTGTGCTGACTGCCAGCTCAGAGCCTGGAGCCTGTTTCTGTCTGTGACTCCCTCTCTCTCTGACCCTCCCCTGCTCATGCTGTCTCTCTCTCTCTCTCCTAGAAATAAATAAAAAATATAAAAAAAAAAAAAGTAATTTTGCCTTAGAATTTGATGGACATTACCCATGGTGTTCTGGTTCAGAATGTTGTTGAGAAGTCTAAAACCATTTTAATAATAACTGATTTTTTTATAAATGTCCTGTTTTTTCCCCCTCTCCCTCTCTTTCTGTAGAATCTTGTCTTTCTTCCTGATATTATGAAAGGTCATGATTTACCTTGATGTAGGTCAATTTTTATTCATTTTTCTCAGTGGTTGGTGGGCTTCTTCAGTCTGAAGACTTACATGCTTTAATTTGAAGAAAATTTCTTGACTTTTTCTTTGGTTGTTTCATCTCTTCCTGTTCCTTATTTTCCCTTTCTCAATTCTTATTTAGTTATTGGTTCTCTTAGACTCTGCACTTCCTTTTCTTTCTGGGAGAGTCCTTCACCTTTTTCTTCCTATGAGTTTTTGTTTACTGTGTGTTTTTTATATCTGCTATTTGTGTGTATTTGCAAAAAATTTTTTTGGTATGGAAAATTTTTAAATCTTTGTTTTTTATAGTTTTTATTTTTTTCTGAGACAGAAAGAGACAGAGCATTAGCAGGGGAGGGACAAAGAGAGAGGGAGACACAGCATCTGAAACAGGCTCCAGGCTCTGAGCTGTCAGCACAGAAACCGATGTGAGGCTCGAACCCATGAATCGCGAGATCATGACCTGAGCTGAAGTCAGACGCTTAACCGACTAAGCCACCCATGTGCCCCTGAGTATGGAAAATTTTAAATTAAAAAAGTGGAGAGTAGTATCATGGTGTACTTATTATCCAGCTTCGCGATTACCAAGGCAGGGCCAGTTTAGGAGCTTGTTGTTCTTATCTAATTGATCCTTTTTTATAGGATGCTATTGTTTCATTAATGTGAAATCTTAATCTTTTATTTCTCTGAGGAAGATTGTTGATATTTAAGAGTAGGTACAGAAAGATGATGGAACCATTTTGGATGTGAGTAGGGCTGCATTGATTGGAGGTGATCTAGAGGGTTGTTTGGGTCTTTGGCAAAGCCTTTATTTAGCCCTGATGTCAGTTATATAGAGCTTATTGGATTTATTAACTTCTTCCTAGAAGGTTCTTCCACTTTCTAGCTTGAAAAGTCTAAGCTAACTGGGAGCTGAAAAAATTGCTAGGGGTAATACCAAACCCCATTGTGCTGACTTTCCTCTTAATCCGTCTGTTCCCACTGTGATACCAATACCCTCAACCCTGTCTGGTTGAGTGAGTCTTGCATCCTCTCCAGAGCCTAAACCTTCATTGTTCTGCTGGCCTAGGGAGAGGCAGTTGCCTGTCTGCATAGTATGAGATTAGGGTATCTGGGGTCCTGACCTCTTCTTTAGAAACTTCAGTTAGTCCTCTTTTCAGCAGAGTTCACTGTCTGTTTTTAATTTACCGTCTTTATATCTAAGTTTTAGCTATTTAAGTTCAGTATGAAGAGTCACATTAAAAACATAGAACAATGAATGATTTTATGAATAATAATGCTGAATATTATTTTAAAAAATAGCCTGACAAGTGTGGGACCATAATACATTAAGAGGTATTTATATTTGGTAAACAATTAAATCCATGGTTAGTTTTCTAGTGGACGTTTTTCATGGCACTATAAATCTTTAGCAATAATATGTTTAATTTTTGTGCATCTAGTGCACTAGTTTTTTTTTTTTTTAAAACAGTGGCTCCATGCATTTAACTTCATGTTTTCTTTATATTCATGTTTTCTTTTTAGTTTTTAAAGCGAGAAATTGAGCATGCGCAGGGAGAGGGGCAGAGAGAGAAGGAGAGGAGAGAGAATCCCAAGCAGGCTCTCTGCTCACAGTGCTCACATCTCCCCTTCTTTATATTCTTATTATAACAAGGATAGGGGCGCCTGGGTGGCTCAGTCAGTTAAGCATCCGACTCTTGATTTCAGCTCAGGTCATGATCCCATGGTTTAAGGGTCTAAGCTCCGAGTCGGGCTCTGTGCTGATAGCATGGAGCCTGCTTGGGATTCTGTCTTTCCCTTTCTCTTGGCCACTCCCCTGCTTATACTTTCTCTCTCAAGATAAATAAACTTAAAAAAAGAAAGTAACAAAGGTAAAAGGCTTCTATAGGCAGTCTAACCTTCAAGCCATAGAATTATAAACTAGTGAACATCTTTCACATTCCCCTGAAAAGGAGTAATTTATATATAGGAAAGATGATCCATTGGACAGAGATACACACCTTTTCAAAAGCAAATGATGTATAGAAAGAATGGCAGATAACTTCTGGGAAGAGGGAAGACATACTGATGATGGGGGGTTTTGGTTATTGGTAGTGTAACATTTTTTTTTTTAGAAGTTGTTTTTTTATTGTCCCTGAGGAATAGAGATTGACTTGACATAATATCTGATATATTTTTATTTGCTTTCATGTAGGGAGATGCTTTTATTTACATGGAGCCAGAAAAACAAGTGATATCCAGATCTGCAGATGAATGCGTCGTGGCCTTGTGTGACCAGTGGTTAGTCTCTCTTAGAGGAAGACATTTCCTTCAGTCACTCTACTTCTTCTTTTGACTTTTATTTTTTTTTTTAATCAATCTGTCCACTCCCAGGTACTTGGATTATGGAGAAGAGAACTGGAGGAAACTGACATCCCAGTGCTTGAAGAACCTGGAAACGTAAGGAGGGAAACAGTGATGAGGGAAGGGAAAGGAGATAAGAAACATGGAAGACAGGGAGGATGAGGAGAGACACTTTATCTTTTACTCCAGATTCTGTGAGGAGACCAGGAGGAATTTTGAAGCTACCTTAGGTTGGCTAAAAGAGCATGCTTGTTCGAGAACTTACGGTTTAGGTAAGCATACTTCAGATTCTTCTGCTTGAATGACTTTGCCAATGAACACTTTTACCTTTTCTCTGTCTTTTCTAGTATTAAAAAATTTTTTTTTAATGTTTTATTTATTTCTGAGAGAGAGAGAGAGACAGAGAGAGAGACAGTGTGAGCAGGGGAGGGTCAGAGAGAGAGGGAGATACAGAATCCGAAGCAGGCTCCAGGTTCTGAGCTGTCATCACAGATCCCGACACGGGGCTCAAACTCATGAACCGTGAGATCATGACCTGAGCTGAAGTCGGATGCTTAACTGACTGAGCCACCCAGGCGCCCCACTAGTATTTTTCTGAATTGAGAGGTTTTGGTTAGAGGATGAGGGAAACTGGGATGTGGTGCCCTACTGTCTACCTGCTGGTAGAAGTATGACCTCTCAAACCCACATAACTTTATGGATGACTTTTTTAATAGAAACTTTCTCATGCTTCAACCATTCTGCCCTTTAAAAAAATGTTTGTTTATTTATTTATTTTATTATTTTATTATTTTTATTTATTTCTAGGAGAGAGAGAGAGACAGCGTGAGCAGGGGAGGGTCAGAGAGAGAGGGAGATACAGACTCTGAAATAGGCTCCAGGCTCTGAGCTGGCAGTCAGCACAGAGCCCGACGCGGGGCTCGAACCCTTGAACCGCGAGATCATGACCTAAGCGAAAGTCGGACGCTTAACCGACTAAGCCACCCAGGCGCCCCTGTTTATTTATTTTGAAGCGTGGTTGAAGGGAGGCAGAGAGAGAGGAAGGGAGGGAGAGGGAGAGGATCCTAATCTGAACAGTCAGCCCCTGGATGCGGGGTTCTTTCTCACAAACCTTGAGGTCACGACCTGAGCTGAGCTCGAGAGCCAGATGCTCAACTGACTGAGCCACCCAAGTGCCCCCATTTTGCTTTTTATTTACAAGTTTATTTTATTAATTATTTAAACAAATTTAAGACTTTAAATAAGTGGCTTTGTAAATACTGTAGACCTTGAAAATACGGATTCTCCAGATGAAGTGTCTCTCTTACGTTCCTCATGAATTAGTTTTCTTCTTTTTATCTTGCAGGTACTCGCCTGCCGTGGGATGAGCAGTGGCTGATTGAGTCGCTGTCTGATTCCACTATTTACATGGCATTTTACACAGTGGCACACCTGCTGCAGGGGGTGGGTAACCTGAGTGGGCAGGCAGAGTCTCCGCTGGGCATCAGGTGGGTAAATGGATATGGCAAAGAAGTGCAGTTTATTAGCAGGAGATGTGATCTTTCTTAAATTATTTTATTTATTTTTTTTAAACTTTTTAAAATGTTTATTTATTTTTGAGAGACAGAGATCTCAGTGTGATTTTGAGTGTGAGAGGGGGAGGTGCAGGGAGAGAGGGAGACACAGAATCTGAAGCAGGCTCCTGGCTCTGAGCTGTCAGCAAGGAGCCCGATGCGGGACTCAAACCCATAGACCGTGGGATCATGACCTGAGGCAAAATTAGATGCTTAACTGATGAGCCACCCAGGTATCCCTTTATATTTATTTATTTATTTATTTATTTATTTATTTATTTATTTATTTAGAGACACAGAGAGTGTGCGAGTGGGACTGGGGCAGAGAGAGAGAGAGAATATCCTAAAAAAGCTCTGCATTGTCAGCATGGAGCCCGATGTCGGACCTGAACTCCTGAACCATGAGATCATGACCTGAGCTGAAGTCACATGCTTAACTGAGTTATTTTTTTTTAAGTTTATTTATTTATTTTGAGAGAGACGGAGACACTGCAAGTGGGAGATAGGTAGGGAGAGGGAGACAGAAAATCCCAAGCAGGCTCTGCACTGTCATCATGGAGCCTGATGTGGGCTTGATCTCATGAATTATGAGATCATGACGAGCCAAAACCAAGAGTTGGACATTCAAATGACTGATCCACCCAGGAGCCCTGAAAGTTCCTTTTTTAAAAATAGTTTTCATTAAGAATTCATTTAGCAGAATTTTTGTTAATGATATTTTTGCTTTTTTGCTGTTGAACTGAGAAGAAGTAACAAATAGCCTCTCTATTATTGTTAGAGAGGCTATTATTGTATAGTCTCTCTATTATTATCTATTACTATTCTTTATTCTTAGGGGAGTCTATTGTCCTCATTTGTTTCTGTAACTACATTAAGAAAGAGGTTCCTACTTCATGGTTAGATGAAAATTCGGATTCTTTCAAGGAAAAAAAATATTTTTTTGCTGCTGTTTTTTTTGTTTGTTTTATTTTTATTACAGACCTCAACAGATGACTAAGGAGGTTTGGGACTATATTTTCTTCAAGGAGGCTCCATTTCCTAAGACTCAGATCCCAAAGGAAAAGTTAGATCAGTTAAAACTGGAATTTGAGTTCTGGTATCCGGTGGATCTCCGAGTCTCTGGCAAGGATCTTGTTCCAAATCATCTTTCATATTACCTTTATAACCATGTGGCTATGTGGCCAGAACAAAGGTGAGTGCTGAAAAGCATGTAGACTAAACTTATGCCTTGTGGCTTCAAATATTTAAGATGTTACTGTGCACGGTATAGTTATATTTGCCATTTACTTTCTTTTTCTTCTATTAAATGCATACTGAAGCATAAGGCACACCTTCCCCTATCTGGTACATCCAGAAATCCTTGTACTTAACGTTAGGCTCACAAAGCACGTCCTTTAGGCTCACAAAACTTGTCACATTTCAGGTACTTTGACAGCCTTTCATTACTTCACTTGACATGTTTTGTGACTCATTTGATGTCTTAGGTGCAGGAATAGAGGTGATTTAAGACAAAGCCTAGAACATTAGAATTGGAAACATCCATTTAGAGTTGAGATTCCCCAAGGTTACGGTATTGTTTGGTAGCGGTATTCTGACTAGAGCCTGAATCCAGGAGGCCTTTTTAAAAAAGGTTTGTTTTGAGAGAGAGAGAGAGCAAGCATGTGTGTGAGCGAGTAGGGGAGGAGTAGAGAGAGAGAGAGAGAGAACCTCATGGAGGCTCTGTGTTGTCAGGGCAGAGCCCAGTCTGGGGCTCAATCTCACAAAAGGTGAGATCCTAACTTGAGCCAAAATCTCGAGTTGGATATTTAACTGACTTAGCCACCCAGACGCTGCTCAGAGGCATTTTTAATATCCTGTGCTCAAAAGTAATCCTTCTCTCATCATCTCGCTTGACCCAGACATGTCTCTGTACCTCTCCTTCCAGTCTCAAATCGCTGAAGCAACAGCTCCTCCCTTGTTCAGATTTTATTTCATATAATCAAAACTGTGTCTTGTGACTTCAAGTATTCAGGATTGGATGCATTTTCTTTTCTCAAAAATAAAAAGATTTTGAAGTAGAAGAATAAAATAAACCTGATGTGGCTCTTGTTACCCAATTATTTTGTTTAAAATGTAGTTTTGGAGAAATTGGATATCTCAGGAGTACTTATAGGTAATATAGTGACGTCTTCATCCCTTTACATCAAGTTTTTGACACGTATTAGGTTTTAAAAATTACAGGTAAGTAATAACATCAGGTGCTTACAAGTAATAACATAGGTAACACCAGGCACTCTTGTAATCACAGTAACTCAATTTTCATGACAGTTTTTCTTTTAAAAAAAAAATATTTTTTAATGTTTTATTTATTTCTGAGAGAGAGAGAGAGAGACAGCGTGAGCAGGGGAGGGTCAGAGAGAGAGGGAGACACAGAATCTGAAACAGGCTCCAGGCTCTGAGCTGTTAGCACAGAGCCCAACGCAGGGTTCGAACCCACGAACCGTGAGATCACGACCTGAGCCGAAGTCGGCCGCCCAACCAACTGAGCCGCCCAGGCACCCCTCATGACAGCTTTTCGAGGAAGGTCTGTAATACCCGGGTTTTATAGGCAAGGAACATGAGCAAGTTATCGAGAGCTCAAATAACTCACCCAGTTACCCAGCAGTGGCAGAATGAGGATGCAAACCCTAGCAGTGTGGCTCCAGGACTCTCGCTCTCAGCCACTATCCTCACATCATCTCATTGCTAGAACAAGTGAACGGTATGTATGTAGTTCAAACATCCAAGTGGGGCGCCTGGGAGACTCCGTCGGCTGAGCGTCTGACTTCAGCTCAGGTCATGTCTCACGGTTCAAGAGTTTGAGACCCGCACTGGGCTCTCTACTGACAACACAGAGCCCACTTTGAATCCTCTGTCCTCCTCTCTCTTTGCCCCTCCCCTGCTCACGCTCTTTCAAAACTAATATGAACATTGAAAAAAAAAATCCAAACAGTTCATAAAAGTAAGAAGTGAACTTTCATCCTTGCCCTCTCATCACTCTACTTCCCAAAGGCCATCCTGCCTGCTGCTTTCTTGTGGATAAATTATTTATGGTAAACCAGTGTCTCTCCTTACTTATTTTGTAGTTTATTTTTTATTATTTTTAAGTTAAAAAATTTTGTTTATGTTTATTTTTTTGAGACAGAGAAAGAGAGAGCACAGGAGGGGCAGAGAGAGAGGGAGACACAGAATCGAAAGTAGGCTCCAGGCCCTGAGCTGTCAGCACAGAGCCTGATGTGGGGCTCAAACCCACAGACCACAAAATCATGACCTGAAACAAAGTCAGACACTTAACTGACTGAGCCACCCAGGCACCCCAACTTATTTTGTAGTTTATACAAAGAAATGCTGTATTATAGATAGTTTTTTTCCTACCCGGTAGTCTATTTCTAAGATCTTTTTATATCCACACATCTAGCCCTGCCTGTATTTTTTAAATAGTTATTACCTAGTATTTCAATGTATGCCTGCACCATAGTTTATGTAACCATTCCTTTACTAATGGACACTTTACTTGTTTTCATATGTTTCGTTATGAACAGGACTCTGAATATCCTTGTACATTTGTCTTTACAACATTTTATAAATAATTTTAGCATTTATCTCAGCTTTTTAAGCTTAAACTAGAACCTTTATGTTGTATTTTCTGTCTTTAAACATTGACCTGTAAAGTGACAAATGGCCTGCCGCTGTGAGAGCAAATGGACATCTCCTACTCAACTCTGAAAAGGTAAGGCTGATGGCCTCTTGAAAGCTTAAAATTCTGCAGAAAACTTTTCAGATATAGGAAGTTGTATTTCTTTTTTTTTTTTTTTTTAATTTTTTTTAATGTTTTATTTATTTCTAGGAGAGAGAGAGACAGCATGAGCAGGGGAGGGTCAGAGAGAGAGGGAGTCACAGACTGAAACAGGCTCCAGGCTCTGAGCTGGCAGTCAGCACAGAGCCCGACGTGGGGCTTGAACCCACAAACCACGAATTCATGACCTAAGCGAAAGTCGGACGCTTAACCGACTAAGCCACCCAGGCGCCCCTAGGAAGTTGTATTTCTTAAATAAAGAGTATAAAAGGCAGAGAGTTAGTCTTCCATTTAAAATGTTTAGGACTACCAGCATAAATTAGGGAGTGAGTAAATAGTATTAATTGAGGGGAGGGAGAGAGTGGGAAAATTTTTTATGTTATGTTATATCATGTTATATAGAGAAGGAGAGAGAGAAAGTATGAGTGGGAAGAGAGGCAGAGGGAGAGAGGGAGAGAGAGGAAAAAAAAAAACTCTTAAGCAGGCTCCACGCTCAGCATGGAACCTAATGTGGGGCTCGATCCCATGACCCCACGGGGACTATGACCTGTGCCAAAATCAAGAGTCGGGTGCTCAACCGACTGAGCCAGTCAGGCACCCCAAACTTACCTATTTTTATTTATATTTAGACAGAAAGTAACACAAATTGTGACTGGAGGAGAGAGAGAGAGACAGAGATAAGAAACATAAAGATCCTAGCATTGTGACCCTAGAATATCTTTCTCATTCAGTTGAGAAGATAATTTGGTGGGATTTGTTTTATACTATGACAAGCCACTGAATTGCAATAATAGAATTTTGAAATTTCTAGGATTCTTGACTGTCATTTAATGTTTCTTCCCAGGAAATATAATATTCATGTTTATACTACTACTGCTTCCAATATTGTTAAAACTAATAATATATATGATTTTTAATAGGCTATGTAAGACTTTATCTCATTAATCAATATCTTCAACAGGAGGTTATGCAAACCTCATAACCAAACCCTTGTTTGTTCCTGTGATGGTTTTTGTGCACATTCGTAAGGGGTAGTAGCCCTCTTCACCCAAACCCTAAATTAAGTTACTATGTTAATTATTTCTTAGTAATACAATTGTAGCAAGTTGGATTTGTTACAGTGAGTGAATTTTGCTACACCTGTTGGAATATTAATGGCAAAAGAGGATCTTTGCTAAAAATATGTCATAATGAGAATAGGTGTAGATTTAAACAAATAATAGATGGTTTGAATTGCAAAATGAAACATCATTTAACCAGTGCCCTAATATCGAAAGAGAATAAAGAAAGTTCATTTAAAATATCTCTATATTAGGCTGAAAAACAGGTCTTTGATTAGAAACATGGGCTATTATGTGTGCCTGGCTGGTGTAGTCAGTAGAGCATGTGACTCTTGATCTCAAGGGTTATGCATTTCATCCCCATATTGGTTGTGGAGCCTACTTAAAAAAAAAAAGAAAGAAAGAAAATCTTGAAAAAAGCATAGGCTATTTTATAGATTTTGTTAGATCAACAAGGACTTTTGATTATCAAACTCATTTTTTACTTTGTGAGTCAAAAGTGACACAATGTATATATTTATATGTATATATATGTGTTTATATGTATATGAGTATGTATCATGGTATAACATGACATTCTCTTTGGTCTCAACATTGTTATATATGGTACTGAATTTCTTAGAACTAGATACTTTATTGTCATGTAGCATAAAACTGGATAATCACCTCTGTTTGGTATCAGCAAAGTTAGGATAAAGATACAACAAATTCTTAAATAGTAAAGATTGCTAGGCCGTGCACTGTGCCTCCTTTGATGTGGTTCCCTCAGGTAGAACACATCTTGAACAACCAATTATTGTGATGCCATTGACAGGATGTTCTCCCAAGTCCTAACTCTGACATTATACACTAGTCCATTCATTTCTGAAGGACTCTAATTGCCGTAAAGCTCTTCTTTTTGACCAGCTGAAATGTTGCAAAGTTACAGTGGAATCGTTACACGTGTCTAAACCCAATTCCCAGGGGCCAGTATAGTCTAATAGTCTATAGTCTATAGTCTATAGTCTAATGGAAAGAGCACACTGAGACCGGAGACCCCGTTCTAGCTCTGTCATTGCCTGCTTGAGTCACTATATTAACCAGACTTTACTTTCTACCTCTGGAATATTAATGCAAGATAACTTTTCCTTTCCCTGTTTCTAATATTTTTTTCATGTTTATCTGATTGTGGTGAACCCATTTATTTTGATTTGGCTGATGTGGTTTATTTTATTTGTATGCTTAATAATGTCCTGTCATTGACTTATTTCAGATGTCAAAATCCACAGGCAACTTCCTCACTTTGAGCCAAGCTATCGACAAATTTTCAGCTGATGGTGAGTATACTTTTTTATTATTGCTATTACTTTATAGGGTCTAATTCTCTTCACATTATAGAAAACAGTTGTTAAAATTGTTTCAGTTTTATTGCTTTTTTTCTCTTGCTTTTACCAGTAGTTTAAAATACTCGTGTTTTCTTTGCGTACAAGCAATGTAATATTTAAAATGTAAGAATTGCTGATGTGCTCTTTTTAGGAACACATTCGAGCTAAGATTATTAGAGTCTTTTGTAAAAGACTGGAATTGCTACCTAGCTTGTTTCTAATTTCTTACTACTTCTAAGGTGAAAGAATTGGTTTGTAGAGATGTTGACTAGGAAGCTTTTCTAAAGTATTTCCTTCACACTTGATATAAACATGGGTCACTTAAACCTGTGAGCATTCGTTTTTTTTAGAAGAATCTTTTCTCCTTGGCCTCAGTACTATTCCGTTTGATTATTACTTTTTCAAGGGAAGAAATAATACTGTGTTGCCTGAAGGAACTATTTATTACTTTCATCATCCTGGTACTTGTTTCTGCTCATCATGGCTAGCACGGTTTGAGGTCACATTGATGGGAATGGGAAGGAATTCACCTAACTAACTTGGAGAAACAGTGTTTTGACTAGACACTGTAAACCAAAAAGAGCAGCCTATCAGTGCCGTAATTGGTAAGACCGTTTATTACAAGAGGTATAGATTAGCAGTGTGTGCTTGGATTGAACAAATAAATCTATTGTAGATGAGCACTCACTGTCAAAAAAAGGTACAAATAATAAAGGGGAAATGCTAGAAGGCACCCTGTGGCATTGGATTGCAATTGGCAATATCTAATGATTTTAATATTGTATACAGATAGATTGATGCAAAAATTAACATAGGTGTATGCAGTGAGTCAGTGCGTGGGCATACGTTTCCCTAGCTGTGTCTGCCAAGAGGGCTTATGAGCAGTGACACCCCAGTAGCAGGGGTACACCTGGCGTTCAGATCTTGGTTTCTAAATACCATTTTCCGATAAATGGAACTAGGGTGCCTAGGAGAAGTGACTGATTTGCGGGCTAAAGTAGGGAAAATAACAAGATGGGTGTGGAACATCTTGTGCCAGAAAATAAGGAAATGTTTCAGTAAGGATGGGGACATTTGAAAGGGCACACATTTATTGAAGACAGAAGATGGCATCAGAATAGGAGCATCCTAGGCTTGCCTTTTCCCAATGAATACAACTGAGTAACTGTCAGGTCATCCTAAATACCCCAGAAATTTATATAAAGACTGACAGAACAAACTCTACAACTAAAGATAGAGAAGAGGCCATATTGAAGAAGGTAGAAAGTGTGGTGATGTGGTTTGGGAAAGAAACAGATCATGACTGCTGATGGGGAGAGGGAGCTGTAGTCATGGAAAAGGATGAGGCAAACTGGCACATGGGAGCACCTGGGGAAGATAAATCCATGTAGCAATTGGCTTGGAAAGCAAGAAAGCCTGAATTTTGAGTTCTTATATCCGTTGGGGGAGTTTTAAAGGTCAGTGTGCTTGGCTCTGGAATAGCCTGGGGGACACTGCGGCTGTGTTTGGAGAAAAGGCAGGCAAACGTGCAGACATACAGCATGGAAACAGTGATCTGAAGAGCACCTGGGACACACAGTGGGGAAGTTAGTTGCTCATCTCATAGTGTCCCAGAGTGGCAGCATTCACAGAGGGACCCCTCCAGGAACATAGGAATTGGGAGGTGCCATTTCCCTTCCCCATCCTTCAGCATAAGCACGGGCCACAAGTAGGAGCCAGTGCACTGCTGATCCTTCCACCTAACTTGCTTAATCAAGCCCCATCCCTCTGCACTCTGGTGGAGCCAAACCTCCCAGTGCGTCAGGCCCCCTTCCCCAGAAGACTGGCTCAAACCCCTGCCCACACCATGTCTCTTGAACTGAGACTTTTATGAGGCCTTGGTTCTGGCAATAACAGTTCTCATTTCACAAGACCAGAGCACACCTAGTTTAAATGCACCACATTCAGTCCAGGGACCAAACATTGCTCACAACTGGCAAAGAGAGGCTGTGTAGATGACTGGCCTGAAGGATAAAGCAGCCAGGAAAAACAGCAGAGCACACGCAGCACACATACTCCTGGCAGCACCAGGCCCTGAGGGGATGGGGATACTATACAGTAGTGTACTAAAGGCTCTTCATAAAGCCATTACCCTCAAGAACAGGAGAAGTTAGCTGACTTTCCTAATGCACAGAAACAGGCACAGACTTGGACGAAATGACAAGACAGAGGGAGAAATTTGTTCCAGATGAAAGACTAAGAGAAAGCCATGGCTGGAGATCTAAGCCAAACAGATACAAATAACATGCCTGATTAAGAATTTAAAGCAGTGATCATAAGGATACTCATTGCACTTGAGAAAAGAGTAGAGAACATCAGTGAGACCATCAACACAGAGATAAGGAATAACAGCACAGATAATGGGCTCAGTAAACAAAATGAGAAACACACTTGATGGAATGAACAGAAGGCTGACAGAAGCAGAGGAACGAATTAATTACTAGATGACAGAGTAATAGTAAGTAATCAAACAACAAAAGAGAGAAAAAAGAATTATGTACAGTGAGAGTAGACTTAGGGAACTCAGTGACTCCATCAAACATAAAATGTTATAAAACATAATAATAATATAATAAAACATAATAATCGTATTATAGAGTCCCAGAAGAAGAGAGAAAAGGGGGCAGAAAATGTATTTGAAGACATAATAGCTGAAAACTTCCCTAATCTGGAGGAGGAAACAGATCCAGATCTAGGAAACACAGAGAACCTCCAAGTGTCCTTGGTATGTCTATACTAAGACATACTGTAATTAAAATGGCAAAACATAGTGATAAAGAAAAAATATTAAAAACATCAAGACAAGGAGTGCCTGGATGAGTCATTCGGTTAAGTATCCAGCTCTTGATTTTGATGCAGGTCCTGATCTCATGGTTTGTGGGTTCAAGCCCTGCGTCGCACTCTGTGCTGATGTACAGTACCTGCTTGGGATTCTGTTTCCTCTCTCTACCTTTCCCCTGCTCATGTTCTCTCTCTCTCAAAAATAGATTTTAAAAAAAGGAGCAAGACAGAAGATGGTTATATGCAAAGGAAATCCCATAAGACGATCAACAGATTTTTCAGCAGAAACTTTCTAGGCTAGAAAGGAGTGACATGATATATTCTAAGTGCTAAATGGGAAAAACCTGCAGCCGAGAATACTTTGTCCAGGAAGGCTATCATTTAGAATGGAAGAATAGATAACTTCCCAGACAAAAACTAAAGGAGTTCATGACAACTAAACCAGCCCTGCAAGAAATATTAAGAAGGATTCTTTGAGTGGAAAGGAAAGACCAAAAATGACAGTATGGAGGTAGGAAACACAAAAGCAGTGAAAAATTAATATATCTATAAAGAAACAGTCAAGGAATTCACAAAATAAAAGGATGTAAAATGTAATATATACGGGAGTAAAGAATGGGTTTAAACTTAAATGACCATTAACTTAATACAATACAGACCATGATATGCAGAAGGTGTTATGTACAAATCTAATAGTAACCACAAATAAAATACTAACAAATAGACAAAGAATGAAGAGAAAGAAATTCAAATGAAACACTAAAGGAAACGAGCAAACCTTGAAAGAGAGAAAGACAAGAAAGGATCAGAAAAAGTCTTCAGGAACAACCATAAAACAAGTAATAAAATTTGGACAATAAATAGGTATCTATCAGTAATTATTTTGAATGTAAATGGACTGACTAAACACTCCAGTCAAAAGACATATGGTGGCAGAATGAATAAAAAAAGCAAGAGCCATTTATATGCTGCCTACAAGAGACTCATTTTTTTTTTTTAAATGTTTTATTTATTTCTGAGAGAGAGGTAGAGACAGTGTGAGCAGGGGAGGATCAGAGAAAGAGTGAAACATAGAATCTGAAGCAGGCTCCAGGCTCTGAGCTAGCTGTCAGCACAGAGCCCTATGCGGGGCTCAAACCCACAAACTGTGAGATCATGACCTGAGCTGAAGTCGGACGCTTAACTGACTGAGCCACCCAGGTGCCCCAAGAGACTCATTTTTTTAAAGATTCTATTTTTAAATAATCTCTATACTGAATGTGGAGCCCAAAATCACAAACCTGACATCAAGAGCTGCATGCTCCATTGACTGAGCCAGCCAGGCATCCCTACAAGAGAGTCATTTTAGACTTAAAGGAACTTGCAGATTGAAAGTAAGGGGTTGGACAAATACATGTCATGCATATGAATGTCAAAAGAAAGCCAGAGTAGCAGTACTTATATTGGACAAAATAGACTTTAAAAACAAAGACTGTAACACTAGGTAAAGAAGGACACTGTATAATAAAGGGGACAGTCCAACAGGAAGATATAACAATTATATATGCACCTAAGTACATAAAACAGTTAATAACAAACGTAAAAGAACTAATCAATAATAATACAATAATACTAGGGGACTTTAACACCTCACTTACATCAATGGACAGATCATCTAAGCAGAAAATCAACAAGGAAACAATGGCTTTGAATGACACATTGGAGCAAATAGATTTAACAGATATATTTAGAACATTCCATTGTGAAACAGCACAATACACATTCTTTTCAAGTGCGCGTGGAACATTCTCCAGAATACATCACATACCAGGCCACAAAACAAACATTAACAAATTTAAAAAGATCAAAGTCATACCATGCATCTTTCCTGATCACAACACTCTGAAACTAGAAGTTAATCACAAGAAAAAAGTCTGGAAAGACCACAAATACATGGTGGTTAAATAACTTGCCATTAAACTTTGAATGGACTCTGGGGTGCCTGGGTGGCTCAGTCAGTTAAGTGTCCCACTCTTCATCTTGGCTAAGATTATGATCTCACAGTTCTTGGGTTTGAGCACCGTGTGGGGGTCTGCTGTCAGTTTAGAGCCTGCCTGAGATTCTCTCTCCCTCCCCACCCTTCTTTCTCAAAATAAATAAACTTAAATTTTTTTTTAAAAAAAACATTGAATGATTCATCCAGGAAATAAAAGAAGAAATAAAAAAATACATGGAAAGAAATGAAAATGGAAATAGAATGGTCCAAAACCTTTGAGACACAGTGAAAGCAGTTTTAAGAGGGAAGTTTATAGCAATCCAGGACTACCTCAAGAAGCAAGAAAAATCTCAATCTAACAGTACACCTAAAGGAGCTAGACAAAGAACAACAAACAAAACCTAAAACCAGCAGAGGTAAGGAAATAATAAAGATTAGAGTAGAAATAAATGATATAGAAACTAAAGAAAAAACAAAAAACCACCCAGTAAAACAAATCAGTGAAACTAGGAGCTGGTTCTTGGGAAAAAAAAAAATCTATAAAATTGATAAACTTTTAAGCAGACTCATCAAGAAAAAAAGAGAAAGGACCCAAATAAAATCACAAATGAGAAAGGAGAAATTACAAACACCATAGAAATACAGACAATCAGAATATTATGCAAAAGTATATGTCAACAAGTTACTAAACCCAGAATAAATGGATAGATTCCTAGAAATACATAACCTCCTAAAGATGAAACAGGAAGAAATAGAATATTTGAACAGACTGATTACCAGCAAAGAAAGTGAATCAGTAATCAAAAAACAAAGGTCCAGAACCAGATGTCTTCATGGGGGAATTGTACCAAACATTCATTTAAAGATTTAATTTTATTTTAAGAAATGTTTATTAATTTTGAGAGTGCAAGTGGGGAGGTGCAGGGAAAACAGGAGGAGCAGAGAGAGGGAGGGAGAGAGAGAATCCCAAGCAGCCTCTGTGCTGTGAGCCCAGGGCCTTACATGGGGCCCAATCTCATGAAACATGACCTGAGCTGAAATCAAGAGTTGGATGGATGCTTAACCAACCGAACCACCCACGCACCCCACTAAGATATTTTTTAATCACGAAAGGAAAAACAGTAGCTTTGTAATGGAGGAAAGTCGACAGCCACTACCTAAGTGATGAAAGCTTGCAACACCAGTAAAAAGTCATACCAGTATCTCGTACCTACCTGATAGTGATGCACTGGGAAGAAACATAACATCACTTCTGTGATATTTTTGCCAGAGGTTTATAAGCTCAGCCTAATCATGAGAAAAACATCAGACAAACCAAGTTGGAAGAAATTTTATTAAATAACTGACAAGTACTCATCAAAAACGTCAAAGTCATGAAAGAAAAAGACTAAGAAACTGCCACAGATTTGAGGAAACCAAGGAGATAAAATGATTAAAGGCAGTGTGGTTTCCTGGACTGGATCCTGCAGCAGAAATAGATTAGAAGAAAAACTAGTGAAATTTGAATAAGATCTGTAGTTTAGCTCATCGTATTGTACTAATGTTAACTTCCTGGGTTTGAAACTATGGTTATGTAAGTTGTTAATGTTAGGGGAGCCTGTTAAATGTCTAATGTTTATGTCTATTCTCTTGCATCTTTTCTTTAAGTGTAAAGTTATTTGAAATAAAAAAAGTGTTGAGCTTCTGTGTGTTATAATGTATATTTAATGCTTACGTAACTTAATGTGACATGTTCTCATCTCCCTTGTAGGGACACATGGTAGAATATAATACATACTCTTCTGAACTTTCACTTTTTCACTTAAGTATTTCACTTATGTATTGATAATATAGTTTCCTCACTCTTTTGCAGCAATATAGTATTCCATTGTGCAAGGATATTCTGTAACCTAATTGGGCTCTTAATTAATTTTTTTTTCAATATTTTAGAATGAAGATTTTGGTTGAAAAGTAAAAGTTTGTTAGAAGGCTTAGAAGAATTGCTTTTAGAAATAAATTAAATATATTTTTGTACATGGAAGGCACCAGTGTGTGCACTCATGCATTAAAGTATAGGATTTTGCTCCCTCTAAACGAGGCTAAGATGCTGATAGGGATTTCTGTTGCCAGTTTATCATTTTCTTCCCCTTCTTCATTAAAGACCACTTTATCTCATTAACTCAGCTCGCCTGAGAAGAAACACATATTGATGCTAAGTATATGCAAATCAGTACACGTGATTCAAATATTTGAACAACATCGTGGATCCTACTTTTGATTTTGATTTTTGTTTTTGATCCATAGCAGTCCTTTATTTTTTTAAAATTTAAAAAAATTTTTTGAAGGTTATTTATCTTTAGAGAGAGAGAGCACAAGCAGGGAAGGGGCAGCGAGAGGAGAGAGAATCCCAAGCAGGCTCTGTGCTGTGAGTATAGAGCCCGATGCAGGGCTCGATCTTACAGACTATGAGATCATGAACTGAGCTGACAGCAAGAGTCTGACATTTAACTGACTGAGCCACCCAGGCGGCCCCATGCAGTCCTTTTTTTTTTTTTTTTTTACAAATAGTTTATTGTCAAGTTGGTTTCCATATAACACCCAGTGCTCATCCCCACAAGTGCCCTCCTCCATGCCCATCTCTCCCCTCCTCCCCCCACACCCATCAGTCCTTAGTTTGTTCTCAGCATTCAAGAGTCTCTCATGGTTTGCCTCTCTCCCTCTCCCCCACCATTTCCCCCCATTGTCCTCCGTTAAGTTCCTCCTAACCCTCCTATACGTGCAAACATATGATATTTGTCCTTCTCTGCCTGACTTATTTCGCTCAGCATAACACCCTCAAGGTCCATCCAGGTGGCCCCATCCAGTCATTTAAAGCATTTGCTATTTCTTAATTTATATGTAAGTTTTGTAGTATACCTAATTGGATACATCATTGGTATTTAAGTAACCATATTTTGTTTTTAAATTATTTTTTAAAAGTTTATTTATTTATTTTGAAAGAGAGAGACATTGAGTGTGAGCAGGGGAAGGCAGAGAGAGAGAGGAGGAGAAAGAATCCTAGGCCCCACTCCGGGGCTCTGTCTCAGGAACTGCAAGGTCATGACCAGAGCCGAAGTCAGAGTTGGACGCTTAACTGACTGAGCCACCCACGTGCCTCGCCAACCACCATTTAAAATCATCAGTTGATCTTTTTTTTCTTTTTCCTCCTCCTGCAGGAATGCGTTTGGCGCTGGCTGATGCTGGCGACACTGTTGAAGATGCTAACTTTGTGGAAGCCATGGCAGATGCAGGTCTTCTCCGTCTATACACGTGGGTGGAGTGGGTGAGAGAAATGGTGGCCAACTGGGACAGCCTCCGAAGCGGGCCTGCCAGCACCTTCAATGATAGAGTTTTCGTCAGGTAATCTGTGGGCCCCGGCTACTTTGTACTTCAGAATTGCTCAGTCCTCGTGCAGTTTTAGCTTTTCTTTTTTTTTCTCCTAAAATAAATTAGATGTTAATAATATACTATTCATTGAAAGCTTACTTATTCTAGGTACTATGCTAAACCCTTTGCATCCATTATCTGATTTTAGCTTCATAGCACCCTTCTGTGATAAAGATATTATTAGCTCTGTTTTAGTTAAAGAAATCGAAGCTTAGAAAAATTAAGTATTAAATGCCTCAAAACTAATAGTTTCAGATAGATGATATGAATTTGCATCTTTCTCCACAGCCTTTTCTCACTACCATTTTACCAT
The DNA here is from genome assembly GCF_003009895.1 of Hyaena hyaena. Lineage (NCBI taxonomy): Eukaryota > Metazoa > Chordata > Mammalia > Carnivora > Hyaenidae > Hyaena > Hyaena hyaena. The sequence goes on along the minus strand of NW_024081217.1, from coordinate 739,594 downwards.
GCTGTCTTGCATTAGATTGGGCAGAATGGTTAATTGAAAAGTAAATTAAAACAGTAAGAGAATTGTCAGGGTTTTTTTTCTTTCAAAAAATGTTTATCATCCTCTTTGTATCAGGAGCCATCTTAAGAACTGGTGTTACAAAGTCGAATAGGACTTGATCCTTCACCTTAGTTTAGCAGGAGAAGAAAATATATCCAGCACATTACAAGTGCAGTAATATAGATGGAGGGAATTCTGAGGAGATGGCTTGTGAGTTCTGGGTTTCTTGAAAAATAAATGGATTTTTACAGAGAGAGGAGAAAGCCATGGAGAGAGTGGTATTTATTTGAAGTACCATATTTGGCGGGCAGAGTAGGAGATGAAACAAGTTGGGGCCAGATTAGGCTAAATTATGAAGGGCTGTAGGTGGTGTGAGCAAACATTTTTTTAACAGCCAGTGTCCGTTGTTTATAATGCAGCAAGTACACCTGACTAGTACTTTTGGTAAGCTGTTTTCATATTGCATTTTGGGCTTCATGATAAAGTTTCTGTTAAGAAATGGTTAAACAAGGCCACCACTAACTGTTGTTACCTGGTTTTGTGGCTGAGCGGTCTTAATGTTTCTGGCGTTGTTCTCATTATACTGTTTATTAGTATGTGCAGCAGTGTTTTATATTTTTATGTGCTTGCATTTAAACTCAATCATCTTTTCCCCCCTATTCAATAGTGAGATGAATGCAGGAATTATAAAAACAGATCAAAATTATGAAAAGATGATGTTTAAAGAAGCTTTGAAAACAGGGTTTTTTGAATTTCAGGTAGGTTTTTCTTTTAGTAGCTTTAAGATATAGTAGTGTGAATATGATGTATTTCACCCTTTTTCCCTCCTGCTATAACATAAGAACTCATCTAAAGTAGAGAATGATGGGTAGCCTGGGTGGCTTAGTTGGTTAAGCACCTGACTTTGGCTCAGGTCATGATCTCACAGTTTTGTGAGTTCGAGCCCCATGTCGGGCTCTGTGCTGGCATTTCACAGCCTGTTAATAAAGAGGTTAAGTCTAAAAATCAGCCACATTTTGCAGGACAACATTTTTAAATTGGTAAAACATAAAGGCAAATTTGTCTAATTGCCATTGGTTTGAAAAGAAGCATGTTCTGCTGTTTTCCACAAGGTGTCAGTATTTCCTCAAGTTTGGCAGTTTAAGTGCTGAAAGTAAAAATGTAGGTTTCCTCAATCAGTTTTGTAAAATATCACATTGGGATTTATGTAACTTGCTTTTCATAGATGTGGTTAAATAAGGATAAGTGCTGAACATAGCAATGTGTCATATTTATAGCCTTTTTTGATACTTAGTATCTTTCTTATAGGCTATTCAGAGCATCATCAGCCCTTAACACACAGTTTAAGTTGTGCAGCTTTTATGTCTGTTAATGTATTTTTATTATTTTTATTTTTTAAATTTTTATTTATTTTTAATCTTTTGATGTTTGTTTATTTTTGACGGAGAGAAACAAAGTACAAGCCGGGAGGCGCAGAGAGAGAGGGAGACATAGACTCCAAAGCAGGCTCCAGGCTCCGAGTTGTCAGCTCAGAGCCTGATGTGGGGCTCCAGCTCATGAGTGGTGAAATCATGACCTGAGCTGAAGTTGGACGCTCAACTGAATGAGTCACCAAGGCTCCCCTGTTAAAGTATTTTAAAAATGTATTTTTAAAAAATTTTCCTTGAGAATCATTAATACAAAACCATAATATCCTTTGACAAAGATTGGTACACATTTAATTGCAAGGTGTTAAAAATGCAGTAAAACTGGGGTGCGTGGCTGGTTGAGCCTGTGACTCTTGATTTCAGGGTCATGGGTTCAAACCCCACATTGGTTGTAGAGATTACTTAAAAAAAAGAAGTAAAACCTTTATGAAAATTCATTATGGAATTTGAAAAGACTAAAAGCTTAAAAATATTAAAATAGAGGTACTGCATTTTTTTCTTTAAATTTTATCTTAAAGAAGTATGGGGAGAAAATGGTAAATAATTTCAAATTTTGTAGGCTGCAAAAGATAAATACCGTGAGTTGGCCATAGAAGGGATGCACAGAGACCTTGTGTTCCGCTTTATTGAAGTTCAGACACTTCTCTTGGCTCCATTCTGTCCACATCTGTGTGAGCACATCTGGACACTCCTGGGAAAGGTACCTGTATAAGTTTAAGATGTGGGTGGTTTGATTTGGCCTTATTAAATAAATACAGAATAATGTTACTTAAGAGGAAAAGACTGAAAAAGAATATTTCAAGACTCATGTTGGACTCATCATCTCATAACTATTAAAGTAAGTTAAACTGAAGCTACCTTCTGTTTAGACAAATACATAATATATGTGCCTTTATTATATACACGCAGTGTATGTATTTTAAAAACATGAGACTATGCATTTTGTTTATCATCTAATTCTTGTTAGGAAATGTTAAAATACATTTAAATGTATTTTAAAGACACATTTAATTTGAATACATGTATAACCAATTCTGTTTTTCAAACTGTTAAAAGGTGAAAATACTGACAGAGATATAAATGACTGTTATGATCAGCTTTTAGCAAGATAGAAGTGTCTCTTTGCATTAATATTTTTGTTTTATATAAAATTTCTGGCATATATAGGGCCATATATTTAGGCATTTGTGTTAACATCCTTACTTACTGTGAAAATAAATTCAGTTATTTCTCCTAAGCTTGCAGATAAACAGATTGGATGGTTTAATAATTCCTTTTCAACTTTATTAGCCAAACTCTTTGTATTTTCTAATGTATGAACAGTGCAAAAATGTGCTCATGTTATATATCCTGAATAGCCATGCCTTCAAAATTGGATGTATTAATAGGATAAAAACTGAGAGTTTGTATAATTTATGTAATAATGGTTAAATTTAGGCAAATTAGCATTACATAATTTTCTTTGAAAGTGAGCATATGTGTGTGGGTATTAATACGCTTGTACAAATGGATGCTAATTAAGAATGTAGAGTCAGACTTCACAGCTTGAATTCTAGGGAACATTAGATCAGGGGCTGTGGAAGTGTGTTATGGGTAGTCAGGTTTGAACTCCAAGCACGCAATTACAGATGGTACCCTTGGTATGGATCTGTTATCAAGAACCGTAAAATAGTTGTGTAGTTTAATCCCACTGAATTGTTTTTGTCCTTTTTTTTTCCCCCTAAAGCCTGGCTCAGTTATGAATGCTTCATGGCCTCTGGTGGGTCCTGTGGATGAAACCTTGATACGTTCCTCACAGTATCTCATGGAAGTAGCACACGACCTTAGGTTGCGACTCAAGAACTATATGATGCCCGCTAAGGGGAAGGTAAAGTTTTTGTTGTTTGGTTTTTTTTTAATATTGTTCTTTTAAAAGTATTAGTTGAGTAACATTTGCTGGTGATGAAACTTAAGACAACTATGGTTCACATGTGGCAGGCTCTCTTTATTGCTCAAGCCATTTTGTGGTATGTGTGTGCTTGTTGACGTCAGAGGTGGTATTGGTATATTTCGGGAGAGGGTTCTCTTTTTTTGGTTTATACAAAGTGATTGAATGTTCTTTTCCCTTTCTTTTGCCCTATAGAAGACTGACAAGCAAGCACCTCAGAAGCCTTCACATTGTACCATCTACGTGGCGAAGAGCTATCCTCCGTGGCAACATACCACCCTGTCAGTGCTCCGTAACTACTTCGAGGTGATGCTCTCCGCAGACTGTTCCCCTTCATGGTTGTGTCCTGCCTGTGCTGTTTTCTTTGCAGGATGCTGACAGTGTCTGGGAGAAGGAAGATGGGTGACTTTGTTTAATTATCTTTAGGCATGGAGTGTTTTTTGTTAACCTTGCTGACTCTTTTAAGTGGATCTTGACGGAAAAGATAGTTTGTTTGTTTTTTTTAAATCATTTTGGAAACTTTTGTACAAAAACACATTGGATCTAGTCATATGTAATTAAAAGATATGAGGACTTTCTCCCACGTGGTTAGGATTATGAAGCAAAAGGACTCAAAAGTTTGCCTTTTGAGTGTATTGTGGCTTGAACACCAGGATTCATGAAGCCTTAACCGTGTTATGTTTAAAAAAAATTTGAAGCTTGACTCTTGAATAATTTAAAACAAAATGGTCAATTTAGTAATTATCCGTAGAAATAGAGAGCTCGTTGTTTTTAGCTCTGTCAGGTAAATAGCTGTTAAATATGATTGTCCTATTTTTTTTTATTTTTATTTTTTTTATTTTTATTTATTTCTAGGAGAGAGAGAGAGAGACAGCGTGAGCAGGGGAGGGTCAGAGAGAGAGGGAGTCACAGACTGAAACAGGCTCCAGGCTCTGAGCTGGCAGTCAGCACAGAGCCTGATGCGGGGCTCGAACCCACGAACCGCGAGACCATGACCTAAGCGAAAGTCGGACGCTTAACTGACTAAGCCACCCAGGCGCCCCTACAATTGTCCTATTTAAAGGAAACTCAACACTTAAACTTAGTTCTAAGTTTCCCTTAAGAAAAAAGTTCATCTCCCTTCTTTCTTGCACATTCAAAAACTAGAAACTAAGTATATGTTGTGCAAGTTTTGCTCAGGTTATTAAGAACACTTAAAAAAATTTTTTTTAATGTTTATTTTTGCAAGTGGGGGAGGGACAGAGAGAGAGGAAGACAGAGGATCTGAAGCAGGCTCTGAGCTGTCAGCACAAGCCCAATGTGGGGCTCAAACCCATGAGCTGTGAGATCATGACCTGAGCCACGGTCGGATGCTTAACCAACTGAGCCACCCAGGCTCCCCAAGAACACTTACTGATAGACACAAACTGTTAAGGTGCATTTGAAGAAGAGACAAAATAGTAATTCTGGCCAAAGCATGAAGTGATAACATGATGGGAAAATTCTTAGCTTTGAGTTTTGAGAACTTTATTGAGATTGTATTTCAGCACTTTTCATAATTAAAAATTTATAAAATTTGGGGCGCCTGGGTGGCTCATTCGGTTAAGCATCCAACTTTGGCTCACCTCATGATCTCATGGTTCGTGAATTCGAGCCCCATGTCAGACTATGTGCTGACAGCTCAGAGCCTGGAGCCTGTTTTAGATTCTGTGTCTCCCTCTCTCTCTGCCCCATCCCTTCTCATATTCCGTCTCTCAATAATAAATAAACATTTAAAAAGTTAAAATTTGATGCAAAGAGAAGAGCAAGTGTTTTTGTACTCCTTGTGAGCCTATTTTTATGGAGAGCTACCTCACATTTGATTGTGTGTAATGGAAATAGAATGCAGTGTTTAGAACTGCTTACAGATTTTGACTTAGGCTAACTAAAAAAGTAAAAGCTGCTTTGGTAGGTAGAGAAATGAAATTGTGCCCAGTGGGTTATATATTCATACCAGCATTTTCAAGGAAGCAGTGGTAGAACCAAACACAGAATGTAATGTCCCAGATATTTGAAAATGCATCTTTTATTAAAGACTGCTATTCTTTGAGAAGGCAATATTTTTATTTAGTAATCAGTGATTAGATGTCATATGGTTTCAAAATAGCATCACCTTTTGGCATTATTTGGAATGGTCAGCTTTTTAATTTTTTTTTTGTTTGTTTTTTAGTATTTATTCAGTTTTGAGAGACAGAGAATGAGTGGGGAGGGGCAGAGAGAGAGGGAGACCCAGAATCTGAAACAGGCTCTGAGCCGTCAGCACAGAGCCCGATGTGGGGCTCAAACCCACAAATCGTGAGATCATGACCTGAGCTGAAGTCGGATGCTTAACTGACTGAGCCACCCAGGCGCCCCTGGAATAGTCAGCTTTTTAAAAAAATTTTTGTTTTCATCCCAAAGAACTAAATGTTAGTTTTTATAATAAAGGAGGATGCTCTTGTGCTGTGTATAGTACCTTTTTGGTGACATAAGGAAAAGGAGTGTTTCTTGCCCTCTTTTCTCTTCCATACGTATTTCAGAACAGCACATTGGCAAGTGGAGAAAGTATTTTTCCCCGGTGCCTTAGTAAAGGTTAGAATCGAAAGTAAATAGATTATCAGAAATCTTACTATACCTTACTTTTCACTTAGATTCATTCCCAACCCTTGGTTTTGATGCCTTGCTTTTAGAGTAAGGAAAACATAAGTCACCCAAAATTCTGAAAAGCCCACTTGCTTCATTTCTCACCCTGTGGAAAGGAATACTTGTGTTTGCAGAAATGAAATTAAATTCAGGCAGCACATTTGGGACTCTGTGTATATTAATGATATATGATATAGGCATTTATTTGTGAGTAGATAGGAATGATACAATTTTTAAAGTTTATTTAAGAGAGAGAGACAGAACAAGCATGGGAGTGCGCAGGTAGGGGAGGGGCAGAGAAAGAGGAAGACAGAATCCCAAGCAGGCTCTGTGCTGTCAGTGCAGAGCCAGATTCAGGGCTCAAACTCATGACAGATCATGACCTGAGCCAAAATCCAGAGTCAGACTGGTAACTGCCTGAGCCACCCAGGCGCTTCCAAATGATACTATTTTTAACAAGTTGATAGCTAAGGCTTTTATTTTTTTCACATTTGTGGTAACAGTTTATAGGGAAGAGTGTTGAAAAGCAGACATTATATAAATCTTGTATAATAGTTGTGCAGTTTTCATTTTGATATGACTAGTGAAATGTTTTTACAGGTTTGGAGACAAGACCTTTATAAGACTATTTTCTTTTCTCACCAGATAAGATCTAATGTTATAATCATGGAGGTGTTCTCAGTGTAAGGAAAAATTAAATGTTTAAGAGGATGCACCTATTTTCTTTTTTGCCCTAAAAAACATATATCCTTTACATTTAGAGGGAATAGGAGACTCCCTTCTGTATTATACATTAATGTTCAACTTTCCCATGATGCTTGGGGCTGCACAATTTTCTGCTGTTTTCTTGCAGACTAGTAGAGGCCACCATTCTATGGCTGACTTCCTCCATGTGTACTATTTTGTGTTTTTTATAAAATATTTTTTCTCCACTTTCCTCCCAATTTATGTTTTTTAGGCCAACAGTGGAAATTTGCCTGATAACAAAACCATTGCTAGTGAACTGGGCAGTTTGCCAGAATTAAAGAAATATATGAAGAAAGTGATGCCATTTGTTGCCATGATTAAGGTAAGTTGTGGACCTCGTGCGGCAGTGACTGTGTGAGTAATGGTTAGATGGTAGAAGCAAGGGGGAAACTTTGAGTATAGTCTCTCCCAGGAAATCTGCTAAAATAGCACTTTTTAATCAGTGGTTTTAACAAATGAGCGACCATCTTAGGGGTTTATCTGTACAATTGCTGAGTATGTGCAAATATGCGTTGTGGAAGAAAAACTGGTTTTGAGTTGCTGCACTCAATGATTCTCTTGTGTCCTACCTTCTTTTCTGCTTAGGGGCAGAGCCATATTCTTTTTGGCTTTTACATTAGGGTGTTTTTGTTAGCTCCTGTTGCTGGAACCAAGATAGTACATTTGCATAGGTTTTACTTAAGAAGATAAACATTGTTTATAGTGGTTAGATCAGTTTCTCAACAATGGTTCTGTTCATACTGTGGGCTGATAGTTCTCTGTTGTGGGAGGCTGTCCTGCTCATTATAGGATGTTTAGCAGTTGTTTGGGCTTCTACCCACTAGATGCCAGTAGAACATCCTCCTCACCTGCTCAAGTTTTGACCCCAAAATGTCTCCAGACATTGACAAATGTCTCTTGGGGACATAATATGTTCCCACCCCCCACCTCTCCCATTGAGAATCATTGCATTAGGCTCTTAGCTTCCTTCAGAGAAATAACTGATGTTTTGCATTTCTTAAAAAGAAACTGAAAGATGGCTGTATGTTGCTTAAGATCTCAGGCTCTGGGATCAGACAGATCTTGGTCCAAATCCTTTTTGTCCATCATTTCTTAGTTTTAAGACCTTAGGTAAATCACTTAAATTCTTTGGGCCACATGGTTTTTCATCTGTAAAATGAGGAAATTAATAAAACCTACATTTTAGGAGTGGTGTGAGGAATAAATGAAATAATATACTTAACACACTCTAATACTCTCTGTCAAAAAGTAGGCCCAGTAAATTTTTTTTAATGTAAATTAGTATATTTCAGCCTGCTTGGAACATGGTGGTTATTCTTATAGCTTAGGTTAATTCTTTAATCTTCTAGGCTACAGATGCCTGCCTGATGGAGACCAAAAGATTTAGCTTGTCCTGTATTGGAGTAGATTGTATTCTTAGGAAAGCCTTTTCATTCTCCTAGACCAGAATCAACTCTCTGAGCCTTATGGTCTTTGAAGTTTGAGAAATAATATAGAATTTTGAATTGACCTACACCAATCAAGTTATAACTGCTGATATGCTCCTAATTCATTGGTTCCCTCTGTAGCTAGTGTCACTGGTCGAAATGCCAGATCCATTGTCAATACATGGATCCAACAAAATATTTCATTATTGATTGCACAGGTAATTAAGTTTCATGTTGTGCCTTACAGAATTCAGTGAAATTGATTTAACAAGTTCTGTAGTTATAGGATACTAGATCTAAGAGTTGGTTTTTTACAAAACCAGTGTTAGATTGTGTCAGTAGTGATATTTTTTTCAGTAAAATTGGGGATGTGCCAGGCAAATAAGTGGTTTGAAACTTCTTCAAAAAGCGTTTTGTAAATCTGAGAGTAAGAAAATGGCTTCTAGCACTTTTTCACAGGACAAGAAACAAGTTGGACAGTAAATGAAAGCAGTATTAGGAATCTTCTCAGGTCCTGTTCAGTTAGTGCCGCGTGTTCTATGCGGTTAGCTATACTTGTTCAGATGAGTTTGGATCTCGAAGGTTACATTTTTAGTGGCAAATATTTTGTTTCATGTTCAAGAATATATTGTTCAAGCAAGAATAAATTGTTTTTCATGTGCTGTAGGATTATCTCAGTACCATTATGACCTAATTTTTTTTTAAGTTGTAGAAATTTTTTATTATTAATTCACTGTTCTCTGAACCAACTTTAAAGATATATTGTCTTAGAAAATTTAAAAAAAGACTTTCTTTTTTCTTTTTGGTTACCTGAAGGGATATTTCCACACATTTCTTTGATTCCTTGTCAAAGTGAATTCTTTGGGCTTGCATATTAAGTCATTCTAAATAAACAGTGATAAAATTCTATTTCTTTTATAAATCTGAAAACCTTGTCCCTTCAGGCTTTTCGGTGTTGCCTTAGTCTTATCATGCTTCAACTGATAATTATTCTGAGCCAATAATTTCATTAACGAGCAAACATAGATAAGGGAAACCATGAGTCCAAGGCCTTTCCTTCAACTGTTCAAATTTGAAGATTTTATCAGTTGAGAGAAGAATGATTGCTTTGGAGGAAATGTATTCTTTTCAACATATTCTTAATGTGGTTTTTGTTTTTTGACACTGTTTTGGCTCTTAGGAAAACCTGGAGAAGGTGGGACCTCGTGTTCTGGATTTGCAGTTAGAGTTTGATGAACAGGCAGTGCTAATGGAGAATATAGTCTACCTGACCAACTCCCTTGAGGTAAACAGGGCCAGGGATTGTAATAGCTAGCTAACTGTAGTAAATATAATCCACTTCCTTTGTTTTATAATATAACTTTTTTATAAACATCTTCTGTGTTTATTACCTTTGCCAAATATATCTGTCAGCAATGTTTTTGGAGGGAAAGAGAATGGATGGGTATAGAAGTTGCAGGAATTAAAAAAAAATGATTGTGATCTTATTCAGTTACTTTATTATTTATTTATTTATTTGAGAGAGAGAAAGAGAGAGAGCAAGAGTCGGGGAGAAGCAGAGGGAGAGAGAGAGAGAATCTGGTTTTTTTTTAAACACTGGTCTTTTTTTTTTTTTTTAAACATTTATTTATTGTTGAGAGACAGAGACAGAACATGAGCATGGGAGGGTAAGAGATTGGGGGAGACACAGAATCCGAAGCAGGGATAGAGAGAATCTGAAGCAGGCTCCACACTCACTGCAGAGCACAGTGTAGGTTGACCCCACGACCCCAAGATCACTACTCAAGCTGAAATCAAGAGTCATTCGCTCAACTGACTGAGCCTCAACCCATTTATACATAAAATACTAACTATATGTGCCTGTTTTCCTCTCAAAATCCTTCTTAAAAAAATGACGGGAGACCTTATATTTAAATGCTTTCAAGATCTCTCATATTATGGGGCACTCTGAATTGCTTCTTTTTTTTCCACCTCCCATTGAGAACTCTGATTTACAGTATTGGCTTAATTAGAATCCTTTGTTCATGAGATAGTATCAAGGTCCATGCCTGGCCGTGTTTTGTATTGTTTAAATTTTTTTGTTTTTTAATTTTCTTTTAATGTTTTCAATTATTTTTGAGAGAGAGAGAGAGAGAGAGAGACAGAGCAGAAGCGGGGGAGGGGCAGAGAGAGAGAGAGGGAGAAACAGAATCCAAAGCAGGCTCCAGGCTCTGAGCTGTCAGCACAGAGCCTGATGTGGGACTCGAACCTGTGAACCACAAGATCATACCTAATCCAAAGTCAGACGCTTAACCAGCTGAGCCATCCAGGTGCCCCAGTATTGTTTTAAAATTAATAATGTAATGAATATCCATGAATCTACCACTCAACTCAAGAAGTAAAACATTACTAATAGCTTTCACGTAATCAGGAGTTCGTCTCTCTCTGAGGACATTTCACCTCTCTGCCCTACTTTACTATATAGATTCTAAAAATGCTCTCTCTCCGACAACTTAGGCAGAAGGAAAGATAATTTGCTCTAGGAAACTGTGTTAGAGGACTCAGAAAAGGGGTTCTAGTGATAACAACGACTCTTGAGTTAAAAAATGCAAGTTTAGATTTTGAATGAAATTGTTCTATGAAATATGGTAATAAAGTTATTTCTAAATGAACACTTTGTCATAAAATTATAAATGAATTAAAATTGATAAATAATGGTAGTCATTTATTTTGTGTATATTTCTAAATGTTCATATATCAAAAAAGTTCTTGGATTGTTTTCATTGGGTCAATGGGGACACCTTATATGAGGGTCATCATATATTCAGGCATATACAATAGACTACATTTCTGAGTTTTTCCATTTATTTAAGTGGAAGTCGTTTTTGCTGATTTTCATTTTCTCTTATATAGCAGATAGATGCTAGATTTCATTGTAGAAAATGGTAAACAGGACTATATAAAGAATAATACCATGAGACATTTAAGAAGAGTTAAATAATTGATTATAGATTTCATTTAATGCTTATTTGGAAATTAATAAAATTGCACTTACCATGTTCTTATGAAAAAAATCTTTTTGTTGGACATTTAAATGATTTAGTCTTTTGCTTTTCTTTTTCTTTTTTTAAAATGTTTGTTTATTTTAGAGAGAAACAGAGTGCAAATAGGGGAGGTGCAGAGAGAGAGGGAGACAAAGAATCCCAAGCAGGCTCCAGGCTCTAAGCTGTCAGCACAGAGCTGGACGCAGGGCTCAAACTCAGGAGCTGTGAGATCACGACCTGGGCTGAAATCAGACATTTAACTGACTGAGCGACCCAGGCACTCCATAGTCTTTTGCTTTTCAAACAATGTTATGCTGTGGGGGCATTTGATCCTGAGTTTCAAAGTGCTCTCTCAGTCCTGTCCTGTGCATGGCTGGCTTCTTGAGGAATACACAGACCATTTCATGTTAAGTGGAGAAGCTAGTTTTCTTCTATGTGTGAAATGAGGTGATGATTAATTTCAGTCATATTAAGTGATACTAATGACTTTCATTTTCCCTCCTTCTGTTTAGCTAGAACACATAGAAATCAAGTTTGCCTCTGAAGCAGAAGATAAAATCAAGGAAGACTGCTGTCCTGGGAAACCACTTAATGTTTTTAGAACAGAAGTAAGTTGAAATGATCTCACTGAATCACTGTATTTTAGAGCTGGATGAGACCTTACATATTGTGTCCAAGCTCATCATTTAAAAATGGAAGGAAGTGCGGTGCAGAGATGTGAAGTGATTGCTTTGGTCTAGGCTACAGTTTGTTAGAAATGAACCCTTCTCATTCTCTGGTTGGCGCTATGCTCACTTTCCTTTCCTCTGCTCTTATGGTTGGCATCAGATGTTATGTGTGGTTTAAAAACCAAAATATGATTTTTATTAAATTAATTGTTTTTAAAATTTATATCCAAGTTAGTTAGCATATAATTCAACAGTGATTTCAGAAGTAGATTCCTTAATGCCTGTTGCCCATTTAGCCCATCCCCCCACCCCCCACAGCCCCTCCAGCAACCCTGTTTGTTCTCTGTATTTAAGAGTCTCTTATGTTTTATCCTCTTCCCTGTTTTTATATTATTTTTGCTTCCCTTCCCTTATGTTCATATGTTTTGTATCTTAAAACCCTCATATGAGTGAAGTCATATTTGTCTTTCTTTGACTAATTTCACTTAGCATAACACCCTCTAGTTCCATCCACATAGTTGCAAATGGCAAGATTTCATTTGATTGCCGAGTAATACTCCATTGTGTGTATATATTTGCACATATATATAGACCACATCTTTTTTTTTTTAAATTTTTTAGTGTTTTTATTTATTTCTGAGAGAGAGAGAGACAACGTGAGCAGGGGAGGGTCAGAGAGAGAGGGAGACACAGAATCCGAAACAGGCTCCAGGCTCTGAGCTGGCAGTCAGCACAAAGCCCGATGCGGGGCTCGAACCCATGAACCGTGAGATCATGACCTGAGCCGAAGTCAGACGTGTAACTGACTGAGCCACCCAGGTGCCCCCAGACCACATCTTTATCCATTCATCTGTTGATGGACATTTGGGCTCTTTCCATACTTTGGCTATTGTTGATATCGCTGCTAGAAACATTGGGGTGCATGTGCCCCTTCAAAATATGATTTTCAAAACCTGATTTTTTTAACTTTTTTTTAATTTAAGTCTAATTAATGTACACTGTGATAACTAGTTTCAGGTGTACAATATGGTGATTCAGTATTTCTATACATGACAAGTTGGTGCTTGTCATGATAAATGTACTCTTAATCCCCTTCACCTATTTCACCCATCACCTCCCACCCAACTCCCCTCTGGTGACCATCAGTTTGTTCTACATAGTTAAGAGTCTGTTTTGGGATTTGTCTCTTTTTGCTTTGTTCATTTATTTTGTTTCTTAAATTCCACATGTGAGTGAAATCAGTATGGTATTTCTCTTTCTCTGACTGACTTATTTCATTTAGCATTATAATCCCTAGATCTACTCATGTTGTTGCAAATGGCAAAATTTCATGTTTTTTTTTTTTTAGGGCTGAGTAATAGTCCATTATATATACATATATGTATATATATATGTATGTATGTCATTATATATATATATATATGTCATTATATATATATGTTCATATTTTTACACAAACACACACACAGATACACCACATCTTCTTTATATTCATTAATTGATGGGACACTTGTGCTTCCATAATTTGGCTATTATAAATAATGCTGAATAAACATAGGGGTGCATGTATCCAGTTGAATTAGTGTTTGCCTATTCTTTGTGTAAATACCCAGTAGTGGAATTACTGGATCATATGGTAGTTCTATTTTTAACTTTTTTTTAGGAACTTCCATGTTGTCTTCCAGAGTGCAACAGTTTGCATTCCCGCCAACAGCGCATGAGAGTTCCTTTTTCTCCATGTCCTTGCCAACACCTGTTGTTTTTTGTGTTGTTAATTTTTAGCCATTCTGACAAGTGTGAGGTGATATCTCATTGTAGTTTTTATTTGCATTTTCCCGATGATGAGTGATCTTGAGCATCTTTTCATGTGTCTGTTGGCTATCTATCCATCTTCTTTGGAGAATGTCTGTTCATGTCTTCTGCCCATTAAAAAAATTTTTTTTAAATGTTTAGTTTTGAGAGAGGGAGAGAGTCCGAATGTGAGCAGGGGAGGGACAGAGAGAGAGGGAGACACAGAATCCAAAGCAGGCTCCAGGCTCTGAGCTGTCAGCACAGAGACCAACATGGGGATCGAACCCACAAACTGTGAGATGGTGACCTGGGCTGAAGTCAGACACTTAACCAAGTGAGCCAACCAGGTGTCCCAAATGCCGTACTTTTCTTGATAAGTATCCTGTTACTTACAAGTATCCTGATACTTTTACCACATTTAATTGAAAATGCAACAAAGAGAAAAGGCCTATTTTGAAGGAATGAGGTGATCATGATCATGGATGCTTCCTAAATTTATTGTATTATGAATACCCTCATTACATTTAAATATGTTGGCTGACGGGGCGCCTGAGTGGCTTAGTCGGTTGAGTGTCCGACTTTCGCTTAGGTCATGATCTCGCGGTTTGTGGGTTTGAGCCCCGCGTCGGGCTCTGTGCTGACTGCCAGCTTGGAGCCTGGAGCCTGTTTCAGAGTCTGTGCCTCCCTCTCTCTCTGACCCTCCCCTGCTCACGCTGTCTCTCTCTCTCTCTCTCTCTCCTAGAAATAAATAAAACATTAAAAAAATTAAAAAAAAAAATAAATATGTTGGCTGTTTATTTATTTATTTTAAAGTTTTAAAATTTATTTTGAGAAAGAGGGAGCAGAGGAGGGGCCGAGAGAGAGGGAGAGAGAAAGACTCCACAGGCAGGCTCTGCACCATCAGTGAAGAGCCCGACCTGGGGCTCGTACCCATGAACCATGAGATTATGACCTGAGCCAAAGTTTAATGCTTAAATGACTGAGCCACCCAGGTGCCCCTGCTGTAGATTTTTAAAGTGTAGTCCTTTGGCCCATGGATAGGTGCATGAAATAGAGTTCCCTTTACAAATATGTTTCTGTCAGGCTACTTTCAAGCATTCTCCTAAGCTATTATGTCTTTAAGTTTTTCATAAGACTCAGTTAACTTTTTCCGCTTAAAATAAGGAGCAAAGTCTTTGACTATATACTTATATAATGTGGGAAATAGTATGGCATAAGATGGGGTTTAATCCTGGCTCTGCTTTTTACTAACTACGTAACCTTGGAATACTTTGTTAATGTTTCTGATTCTCAGCTTCTCATCTGTGAAAAGAGGTTTTAAAGAACTACAGGTTGTAAGAATCATGTCTATAAAATGCTTAGTACAGTGCCTGGTATATAGTAGAAATTCAGTAAATGATAGGAGTTAAAGAAGAGAAAATACAGTTATTGTCATTATCCATCATCAGTCTTGATATGTATATAGTCATAGCCATTTTCATCTCGGCATTTGGTTGTAAGCATAAGCTTTTGTACACCTTTTATTTCATATTTGAGTATACCTTGGTCTTGATATTAGACTACAAGAATTAAATTTTTCATTGAGCCTTAAAAATTTTATAGAGATTTTCCCTCTCTCAGCAGTATTCAAGTTTGATTTTGTGAAATAATCATTTTCTCTTTGTTTTCTTAGCCAGGTGTGTCAGTTTCCTTGGTGAATCCCCAGCCATCCAATGGCCACTTCTCAACCAAAATTGAAATCAGGCAAGGAGATAACTGTGATTCCATAATCAGGCGTTTAATGAAAATGGACCGAGGAATCAAAGGTAAATGGTTTCTCTGAAATGTACATTTGACAGTAGTTTGCAGACATGAGTTTTTTTTTAAGAGGTTTTTTAATGTTTGTTTATTTGAGACAGAGAGAGAGAGCGCGCACGCGCATGAGTAGGGAAAGGGACAGAGAGAGAGAGGGAGACACAGAATCTGAAGCAGGCTCCAGGCTCTGAGCTGTCAGCACAAAGCCCATTGCAAGGCTCCAAACCCACAAATTGCGAAATCATGACCTGAGCCGAAGTCGGACGCTTAAGCGACTGAGCCACCCGGGTGATGCTGTACATGATGAGTTCTAAGCAGAGGGGAGAAGGAAGAGCAACTGGTCTGCTAAGGGACAGTGGTGCCATGTTATGGAAAGAGTATTGGACTCAAAACTGGGAAGCCTATATTCTCTTTGGGATGTTGTGGCTGTGCAGCTTAGTGACTTGGCCATGTCACTTGAACTCTAAACTCATCTCTTTTTTAGTAAAATGAAGACAGTTGGATTAGATGTATTTCCAAGACTCCCATGTAGCTTTAAAACTGTAGCCAGCAATTTCTGTCTTTTAAAGGTTTTCAGACTGAAAGTGTGTGCACATACACTTAATATTTCAAATTAACCTGCTTTCTAGGTCTGTTCCTGGAGAAGGAAGAGACACAGAGTAAAACTTATTGAGTATCTGCCATGTATTAACCATAATCCTTTTACTGCCCTAGAATGTAGAGGGTCTTATTATTCCCTTTTTACAGATGATGAAATGGAGGTCAGAAAGGCTAACTAAATAACTTGCAAATTTCATTAAGGTAGTAAATCCTGGAGCTGGAATCCACACTCAGGTCTGTTTGACTCCAAAGCTTGTATTCTCTTTACTACACAGTATGCTTCCAGTTAAAATAGTAAATAATCTTAATTTCTTACCAAGATTAAGTCTAGATCTTCCATGATTAGATTTAATATAATAATTTATAGCTTCTTTTTATATCATTTAGCCAGGTTTCAGGTTGATCAGAGTGAGAAGGGGGTTAGTGTATCTCTCCATTATTTTTCTTATTAATTACAAAGACAAATTAATCTTGAGATTGCCTATTTTGCATTCTCACTCTCTTCTTGATGGCAATCAAGAGTTGATTGGGGTACATTCTATCAGTATAGGAATTTTCTGAAAAGATTTAGAAATCCAAGACGGTTACCTAATTTATGGAACTCTATTCAGGTCAGCAATATCACATTAACATAGAAGATTTAAAATAGCCCTTTGGAATTCATTCTACAGGTATTTTTGGTTCTCTTGAGACCATTTGTGCATCTCCTGTGGACATTTCTTAAGAGACTATCGGAGTGTATGCAGTATACATGTAGAGATGCGTGTGTATGTACCTGAGGCTTTGGGCAGTCTGCAGTGTACTGTTCATTAGGCGGCTGCATCTAGTGAAGGAGCAAGGTGCGAAGCTATTCAAGTACATGATCATAACCTAAGGACGAGCTGCTGCATACCGTAACGGAGGTGTAGATAAAGTTTATAGCATAGAAAAAAGTGAGATTTTTTTCAGCTGTGGTGATCAGGGAGGAATTTACAGAGAAAATACTGTTTGGATGGGACCATGGAAGTTACATCCAAGAGGGTGAGGGAAAGGGTGTGCCAGCAGGAGGGAAACACTGATGTCTCCCTGTATAGCAGCAGTGTTAGGGCGACGGGGTTTTCATCTGCAAATATTTGAAAAAATCGTGGTAAAATATACGTAACGTAAGATTGGCTGTTTTTGTGCTTTTCGAACCTACAGTTCAGTGGCATCAAGTTCATTTACACTGTTATGCAACCGTCGCACTATTCATTTCCAGAACTTTTTCATCATCCCACACTGAAACCCTGTAGCTGTTAAACAGGAACTCCCCAGTCTACCTCCCTCTAGTTCTTGGTCACCATTGCTTTCCTGTCTCTTTGTATTAGACTGTTCTAGGTACCTTGTGTAAATGGGATCCTACAGCAGTGAAGAGGTGGCTTATTTTGGTTGGCAAAATGTCAGGGACCATTCATGTTGTTACATTTATCACGTTCCCTCAGTAAACCAGGTAGTGCCTTCCTTTGAACTTACAGTCTGCAAAATGCATAACTTGAAAACTGTGGAATGTAAACGTCCTGGGAGCCATCTTGTGGCCTTCCACTTGGCTGTTTTGTGTCGCATATATTTGGTCCCGAGAAGGTTTTGGGAAAGGCAGAACTCTTATTTTTGAAGAACAATAGGTGGCTTTTAAAGAAAATAGCTGTGGGGACCCACTGGATGGGATTACTCTAAAACTGTAGCATGTGAGAGGATGTATTCCTCTATTGAAAATTGTATTTTGTAATGTCAAAATTGCTTCCCTTTAAAATATGCTTAGATACAGCGCTGACTGGGCTCTTCAGCATTGTACTAAAACGTGTTTCCTGTATCTTGCCTTTTCTCGCTGGGCCTTTGGCATGATTCTTACATCCTTTGTCATACTGGCTGTGAATAGTATTATAATAAAGTATTTTAAGTTTGATGTTCATAGCTGCTGTGAATTTTTGAAAACGGATAGAAACGTTATGGTGGAGTTTGAAATGGATGCTTCTTCAAGTATCTGCAGAAGAGCTCTACCTTTGAGACTTTTCCAAAAGCCTTCAGGATGCTTTGATACCCAAGGGGGCCGAGTATATTGAGTGTATGAGATGGGAAGGGAGTGAAATTCAATAACATATTTCTCAGTCTGTTTGCTGCATAGCCAGTAAGTTGTCCAATTAGTGCCAATTGCATTGAGGGTGATTATGATCTAGGTCCGGGAAGAACTGGAGTAAAACCATCATTTCTGTCCACAAAGGCCACTGAGCAACTATTTGATGATAATGACTTTAAATCAATCACTCTCAGCCCATGCCGTGCATGAACTGATACCATGGAGGTGAAAGGCTCCATTTCACATTATCAGCCCCTAGAGACTTTCAATCACTCTCATCTTTTCTCTAAGTGCCTTAATTCTTGTGTAGTTGCAGACTTAAATTTCTACATTTTCAGTGACGAGAGGTCTGGGAGAAGAAAAGATAGTAAAACCGCTCCAAGAATTGGCAGTAATGAGCTGCATGGTGAAACATCAAAGCAAATAACGTTTTGTCACTTAGATGCCGGATTGAGTATTAAGGCTTTTTTGAAATAGTTTGATTCAGAATTGCTTGGACTGATAAGGGAGGCCTGTTTCAGAGAATAAGGGAGAGAAAGAGAGAGAAGGATAGAGAAGGACAGGGATGGGGAGAGGGAAAGAGCGAGAGGTGGGGATGTAGATCCTCAGTATTTTATGTATTTTATGCCTCATGCATAAAATCCGCTGGTAGGACTTGTCACTGCTTCCATAGCAAAATATTTCGTATCAGTGTGCATGTTGAATTGTAATAGCTGTTGAGATGAATTGTACTCTCTCCCCCATAGGACTCCAGGCAGGGTTTGCGTTCATGGTAGTCTCAGGTGATTGTTCGTAAGCGTCAGTATCCCTGTGCTAAATTTGCCATCTTTCAGTCTTTGTCTCCCAAAGAGAACATAATGCCTGGATAACTTGTACTCCTGGCATAGTCACCAGCTGCATTAGTGTCTGCTTTTATCTCTGATCCCTCTCATGCTAAGCTTTATACTCTCAAGGCAACATGAGGGAGTGTAGCTCACAGACCACCTAGCAATCTGCTTTAGTAAGGGGTGGGAAGTAAATCAGAAAATATCTTCTCTTTCTGTCGATCGGGTTAAGTATAACTAGCCATGCTACACTTAGAATGAGATATAAACGCACAATCAGCCTCTGTAGTCCTTTGTGATGTTTTTCCACTGTATAAAAGAAAAGCATTTGATGTTGGGACATCTCAGAATTGCTGAAATAAATTTTTATTTTCAGGCTCAGTCGTTGGCAGGGTTTTTGGATCATAAATTTGTTCAAGGGACAAGTGCTTTCTTTGCCAGGAGCCATCTTATCAGCTTGCACAAGAGCAGATCAGGAAAATCTGAATCAGAGCAGCGCTGGAGCTCATCCAGAAGCTCAGCACTCCCAAAGTAGTGCCCTTTCCCCCATCCTTCCCTGTCTCTCCTTGTCTCTCATCAGCTTGGTAATGCATACACTTTTCATCCTTTGAGCAAAACAAGAAACTGGTAATGCTGTTTCTTAGAGTAGTAATTCTTTCTCTCAAAGTGTCCTTCCAAAAAAGCAGTTTTAATGTACTCCAGGAAGCAAGACAGGGAAGACAGCTATGTTTTAGACTGATTGATATTTTGAAAAATGGTTAATTGAAGCATGTAAAAAGTGATTTGAGAAACCAGACAGGATAATGCTCAAAAATATACCCCATCCTTCCTCTTGGTTTATAATTCCAGGAGACGTGTTACGTAGAATCTCTGTATCTCTGAACCTTTGATCTGAGTAGAAGCTGACAGGATGAAGACATGTTAGATTTAGGTTGGCTTTCTGAGATGGAGTCTTGTTTATCTATCTATCTATCTATCTGTTTATTTTTTAATGTTTTATTTATTTTTGAGAGAGAGAGAGAGAGACAGCATGAGCAGGAGAGGGTCAGAGAGAGAGGGAGACACAGAAGCTGAAACAGGCTCCAGGCTCTGAGCTAGCTGTCAGCACAGAGCCCGATGCTGGGCTCGAACCCATGAACTGTGAGATCATGACCTGAACCCATGAACCGTCAGATGCTTAACCGACTGAGCCATCCAGGCACCCCTATTGTATCTTATTTAATAATCTCATGAAATTATCTTTTAAATAAACAACCAGTGTGTTTAAAACAAGAATTGTCAGGTTCAGGCATGGATTTGAGTCAGCGACTATAATTACATGCTCAATTGATCCATTTTTTCCCGCCTCCTATAGACCTTTCTAAAGTGAAGCTGATGAGATTTGATGATCCGCTGTTGGGGCCTCGGCGAGTTCCTGTCCTGGGAAAAGAACACATTGGGAAGACCCCCATCTCAGAGCATGCTGTTTTCCACGTGGACCTCACGAGCAAGAAAATTAATCTCACTGAAAATGGGCTAGGGGCAGATATTGGTGATACAATTGTCTATCTGGTTCATTAAACTTATGCGTATTAGAGATACAGCCTGGCTTCTGGGGTTATGACTATTCTGTGTCTACAGATTGACAAGGAGAACCATAGACTGAACCTTAATAGACTTCATTTCTAATGGTCAAATTCTGCATGTAATCATAATTTCACCAAGTCGTCCTGGGTTCCTTGACCTAATAAATAATTTTTTCCTCCTTGGGACCTCTGAGAGGAGTAGTTTGTACCATACTTATTTTTTAAATTTTTAAATTTTTTGGTCTTTTAACAAATTATTGCTATTTCCCTGAAGCTTCTAGTCTTCCTTTTTTAAGTTTATTTATTTATTTTGAGAGAGAGGTCAGGGGCAGGGTGGGGAGGGGGAGGAGAAGCTGAGAGAGGGAGAGAGAGAATCCCAAACAGGCTCCACACGGTTAGTACAAAGCCCGATATGAGGCTTGAACTCACAAACTGTGAGATAATGATCTGAGCTGAGACCCCATAGTCGGACACTTAACCAACTGAACCACCCAGGTGCCCCCAGAAGCTTCTAGTCTTTCAGATTAACACAGAAGTGTCAACATGTTTCTTTTATGAAGGATACTTTATCTAGCAACTTTTCATATTATATCCATTATGGAGTCAGAGGTAAAGAAAAAAGTGAATTTGGGGCACTTGGGTGGCTCAGTCCGTTAAGAATCCAGCTTTGGTTCAGATCATGATCTCACAGTTCTTAGGTTCGAGCCCTGCGTTAGGCTCTGTGCTGACAGCTAGCTCAGAGCCTGGAGCCTGTCTTCAGATTCTGTGTCTCCCTTTCTCTCGGACCCTCCCCTGCTCACGCTGTCTCTCTCTCTCAAAAATAAGGAAAACATTGGGGTGCCTGGGTGGCTCAGTCGATTAGGCATCTGCCTTCGGCTCAGGTCATGATCTCATGGTTTGTGGGTTCGGGCCCCGCCTCAGGCTCTGTGCTGACAGCTAGCTCAGAGCCTGGAGCCTGCTTCAGATTCTGTATCTCTCTTTCTTTCTGACCCTCCCCTGCTCACACTGTCTTTTTCTCTCAGAAATAAATAAATTTTTAAAAAAGCCATTAAAAAATAAAAACATTAAAAAAAATTTAAAATGAATTCGACAGCTTGTTTTACCTTTTAACAAAAACAGAACTCTCTTGATGATTTACAAAAACACATGAGTATATTTTGGCTTAATTATGATTACTAAGTATTTTGTATAAAGAATAGTCTTGTATTTATAAGAATTTTTTAACTTTAATGTATTTGATTAACCACCAATAATATTTTTTCAAGGCTAATAGTAATAGTTCAGAAGCAGTTTATATAACCACCTGTACTAAATTTAGATGTTTTAATGTATATATGCTTTTAAATAAGGCTCCATTGCCAGCATGAAGCCCAATGTGGGACTTGAACTCACAACCCTGTGATCAACACTTGAGCTGATATCAAGAGTCCGGCGTTTAACTGACTGAGCCATACAGGTGCCCCTAAATTTAGGCATTTTTCCCCCCAGAAATCTTCATTTATCAAATTTGTCTTGAGTCCAATTGTGTTTAAAGATCATGCCCACTGTACTGCAAATTTATTTTTTTTACTCTTGCTAGAATGTCATTTGATATGGTCTATGCCATTCCTCTTCATATGAGGAAAAAATATTAGGTATTAAGTGACATTGGAGAAAAACATTTCCATTTCTTGAAGGGTTCAGTTTGTGCAGAGACCAATTCTGATAACCCTAAGGAATCAGAATTCTAATTTTCAGGTTATGTCAAGAGATTTTACTGAGCTTCTTTATTTTGCAACAGTTTGACATTACTGGGCCACAATGAATGCTTTGTCATTGAATCATTGAAGTAAGTCATAGAATGTTAGAACTGAAAGATCCCTTAGAGATCAAGCACAAGTCATCATTTATCTGCTGAAGCCTGGCAGCATAGCCTAGCAGGCAAGGTTACATACTCTGAAGTCAGACAAACCAGGTTAGATTTCCAGTTTTTCCATTTGCTACTTGGGGATCTTGTCCAGTTACTCAGCCTCAGTTCCTTCATCTGTGAAATGGAAGTAATAGGGTGTCTATTTTCTAGTCTTACTGTGAGATGTCTAGATGAAACATCTAGGAAATCCATATATATAGCATAGTACCTGACAAGTGGTAAGCCTTCAGTAGGTGTTACTGATTAATAATAATAATTTATTTAAAAAGCCCCAGGATGTATTGGCTTAAGATTACTATTAGCTCTAATCATGCATGTCCTTAGTATTGGTTTCCATGAGGCCACCATGGTGTTGTTTGCCCTCCTTTAGATGCTTTTGCTGCCTCAATCTGCACAGCTTTGGTTATTCTCCAAATCAACTAATCTTTCCTGGTGCTTAAATATAATCTTATGTTTAACTTAACTTACAAGCAAATTAAACTATATGTGCTTGGCAAAAAACAAAAAGCAAATAAGGAGGAAGGAAAATAATTTTATTATTGTGCATGATTATGCCTATTTTATTAAATGGGCCTGTGAACTTATGCTGCCTTGGATTAAGTGTGAGTTGGGATTCTTGGATACTCTGTTCTCTGCAGGTTCAGTTCCTTGGTATCTCTCTTAGAATGAGCCTCTTGCTGGGCTGAACATGCTTCTTGTGTTTAAAGATATGTAAGTTTTGTATAAGGAAGCCTCTCAGCATAAGCCCATTGCTTCATCTGGTGCTCAACTGAAGGAGCAGTAGTTGGTTGAAATGCTGAAGGAAAAACAAGTTGCTTTGGGCTTATGGAATTGATAGGAAATTGGTACCTTCCTAACATTTTGCCACCTTTGCTTTCTCTCTACATTTGCATTTTTAAAAGTTTGTTTATTTATCTTGAGAGACAGATCATGAGCAGGGGAGGAGCAATGAGAGAGGGAGAGAGAGGGAATCCCACACAGGCTCTGCGCTGTCAGTGCTGAGCCTAGTGCAGGGGTCGAACTCACAAACCATGAGACCATGACCTGAGCCGAAATCAAGAGTTAGATGCTTAACTGACTGAGCCACCCGGGCGCCCCTCTGAATATGCATTTTTAAATAAAGCTTTTATTTTGGAATAATTTTAGAAATATAGAAAAGTTACATCTATTAGAGTGTTCCTGTACACCCTTCGCTCATTTTCTTCTGTTAACAGATATCTCCTATGACCTTGTTTCTGTTGTCAGAACTAAATTAGCATTGGTATTTTACTATTAACTACATTCTAGGCTTTATTTGGATTTCAGCTGTTTTTCCACCTATGTCATTTTGCTATTATAGGATCCAACTCAGGATACCATGTTGCATTTAGAATACACTTTTAAGAAATTTTGAACCATTTGACAGTAAGTGGCACACACCAAGACACTTTTCAGTACTTTAGCAGGTAACTGCTAAGAACTAAGACAGTCACCTGTATAATCACTATATGTACACACGCATGTATTTTGCTCAAGAAATTTAACATGATGCAGTAATGTTAGGAAATGAGCTTTCCTAATCAAAATGACGTAATAAAGTTTCCCCAATAATTCGTCAGTAATTTTTTTAAACTCTTAGGATCTAATCAAAGATCAAGCATCACATTTTGTGATCATGTCTCTTAACCTCCTTTATTTTTTTATTTTTATTTTATTTTTTATAGTTTTTATTTATTTTTGAGACAGAGAGAGACAGAGCATGAGTGGGGGAGGAGCAGAGAGAGAGGGAAACACAGAATCTGAAACAGGCTCCACGCTCTGAGCTGCCAGCATAGAACCCGACGCGGGGCTTGGACCCACGAACCATGAGATCATGACCTGAGCCAAAGTTGGACACTTAACTGACTGAGCCACCCAGGTGCCCCTCTTGACCTCCTTTAAACTAAGAACATTTCTCAGCTTGCTTTTCTGTTTTTGGTCTTTTGTGACTAGCATTTATGAAGACTGTGGCATCTATTAGTACTTTATCTCACAATCTGGATTTGTCTATTTTCTCAATATTAGATTCAGATTTAAAAACTTTGACAAGATTGACTACATGAGTGGTGTTTCCCATTGTATCACATCAGGATGGATATATTGATACATTGTTGGTGTGTTTCCATTACTGGTTTAAGTGGTACTTTCAGATTTCTTCATTGAAAAGATAACTTTTCCTTTTTATAATGAATAAGGTGGTATTTTGAGACTTCCATGAATACCCTGTTTACCTGCAGACTTGAATGAAATGGTAGCATTCATTGGTCATCTTTCTGCTGCTTATTATTATGCTGGTAGTTATAATAAGGTGATTCTTTTTTTTTTAATGTTTTCTTATTTTGAGAAAGATAAAATGCGAATGGGGGAGGGGCAGAGAGAGAGAGAAAGAGAGAGGGAGAGGAGAGAATCCCAAGTAGGCTTTGTACTGTCAGTGCAGGGCCCAATGCTGGGCTCGATCTCATGAACTGTGAGATCATGACCTGAGTCGAAATCAAGAGTCAGACGCTTAACCGTCTGAGCCACCCAGGCGCCCCAATAAGGTGAGTTCATAATTTTACCATTTCTTTTACATTTATTAGATATTGTTTTTCTGTAAAGAAGAGGTTTCCCTTTTGCTCTCAATTTTTTTCTTTCATCATTCTTTTCAAATCACTGTGGACTGATGGACTCTTTTTGTTCATATATGCTGTAATCTCAATACATTTACTCATTTCAGAATTACCAGTCCAGGAGCTCCTGGGTGGCTCATTCAGTTAAGCGTCCGACTTCGGCTCAGGTCATGATCTCACGGTTCGTGGGTTTGAGCCCCGCGTCGAGGTCTGTGGAGGTCTGTGCTGACAGCCTGGAGGCTGGAGCCTGCTTCGGATTCTGTGTCTCTTCTCTCTGCCCCTTTCCTGCGTGTGCGCTGTGTCTCTCTCTGTCTCTCTCAAAAATAAAGAAACATTAAAAAAAAAATAAAAAAACAGTCCAAACCCATTATCACCAACAGATCTACTAAGTAGAGCTCAGGTTTTTTTGAGTAAGTAAAATATAGGGCTCAAAAGTCAAAACTTGATCCACTTAGAGCACTTCTACCCTGGTTGAACCATATTCCCAGCTAACCATTCTCATTAGTTTCTGCCTTGTCTTCCCTGTGTTTCTTTTTCCAAAAATAAAGTGTTTATGTGTACTTTTTTTTTTTTTTAATATTTTATTTATTTCTAGGAGAGAGAGAGAGACAGCATGAGCAGGGGAGGGTCAGAGAGAGAGGGAGTCACAGACTGAAACAGGCTCCAGGCTCCGAGCTGGCAGTCAGCACAGAGCCCGACGCGGGGCTCGAACCCACGAACCGTGAGATCATGACCTAAGCGAAAGTCAGACGCTTAACCGACTAAGCCACCCAGGCACCCCTATGTGTACTTTTTAAAAACTGCAGTAGAGTTGACACGATGTTACGCTGGTTTTAGGTGTATGACAGAGCGATTCAGTAAGTCTTTGTTAGGCTCTGCTCACACATGTAGCTACTGACCCTAACCGTGCAGCGCTATTACAGTCTCACTGACTGCAGTCCCTGTGCTGTGCCTTTCATTTCCATCACTCCTTCATTCCATACCTGCAAGCCTGCACCTCCCACTCCCCTTCCTCCCCTTTGCCCACCCCCCACTCCTTTTCCCTCTGGCAACCGCCAGCTAGTCCTCTGTGTATATGTACTTTATTTTCTCTTTTCTCGTACAAAAACGGCATGTTTTATGTACGCATTTTACACCTTGCTTTTTTAAGTTAACCTAGCTTGGGTAGTTTTTCACTTTAGTTCACGGAGATCTTTTCCTTTCCTTCTCCTCCTTCGTTTCCTGTCTTCCCCCCACCCTTTTGTCCTTCTACTATAAATGTGTACCGCAGTTCATTCAACTAACCTATGGGTGGGGGTTTTGGTTGTTTCTGAGCTTTTGATATTTTATAGACTTTATAGGATTAGTGAGTTACTTTGTGAATACGTGATTTTATATTTATTTGTGGAGGTGTATCTTTTTTTTTAAGATTTTACTTTTACGTAATCACTTCACCCATTGTGGGGCTTAAACTCAACCCTGAGATCAAGAGTCACACACTTCACTGACTGAGTCAGCCAGGCGCCCCTCTGGAGGTGTATCTTAAGTGTAAATTTCTAGGGGTGCCTGGGTGGCCCAGTTAAGCCTCTGACTCTTGATTTTGGCTCAGGTCCTGATCTCAAGGTTCATGAGAACTAGCCCGTCTTGGGCTCTGAGCTGATAGCACTGAGCCTGCTTGTGTTTCTTTCTCTCCCTCTGTCTGCCCCTCTCTCACTCTCTCTTAAAATAAATAAACTTAAAAAAAATGTTTAAGGGTAAATTTCTAGCTGTGGGCTTGTAAGTCCAACGGTAAATGCATATATAGTTTTGTTAGCCTATAATCTGGGCAAAAAGGTGTTTTAGGCAGAAGTTACAGCAGGTATAAAGGCTCTGAGGCAGGGGCACGTAGCGGGTGTGCTGAAGGAATAGCAGAAAGTCCCCATGAAGAAACAGGGAGGAGAAGAGACCTGCTGAAGATGTTTTGTACTAGCGGCAGAGCTCAACTAGAGCCCTTGCCTCCATCCAGTCAGTCCATTGCAACACACTTATTTTGTTTCTTTAATGTTTATTTATTCTTGAGAGAGAGAGCATGATCAGAGGAGGGGCAGAGAGAGAGGGAGACACAGAATCCAAAGCAGGCTCCAGGCTCTGAGCTGTCAGCACAGAGCCCAACGCAGGGCTCTAACTCATGGACTGTGAGATCATGACCTGAGCCGAAGTCGGACGCTTAACGGACTGAGCCACCCTGAGTGCCCTGCAACACACTTAGTAAGCAAAGAATGCATACATGCAAAACAGGAATGTATTTGACCAGGGCCACTGTTGTCAGAACTATCAGGGATGAGTAGAGAGAAGTTTATATGGACCAGAGTCCAGTAAGACTCCACAGATGAGGTGGAAGATAATGTGTAAGATCGGAGTAGCCCTTGAAGCAGGGCCATCCATATTCCTAACTTTTATTTTATTTTTATTTAGTTCTTAATTTTTTTTTTTTTTTGAAAGAGAGAGACACAGAGCATGAGTGGGGGAGGGACAGAAAGAGAGGAGGAAACACAGAATCTGAACAGGCTCCAGGCTCTGAGCTGTCAGCACAGAGCCCAATGTGGGGCTCAAACTCACAAACTGTGAGATCATGACCTGAGCCGAAGTCGGAGGCTTAACCGACTGAGCCACCCAGGCGCCCCCTATTCCTAACTTTTAGAAGTAGGTGTGGATAAGGGCTTGAGATAATGCCAGGAATGGAATCTTTATCTGGGAGGAATGAAAGGGAAACTGGAAACAGTAAGTAAATTGGGCCTTATTATAAAGATTCTCAGATTCCAGGATGAAATTTGAAGTTGATTTGTCTGGAGAGTCACTGCCAAGTTTTGATGTGTGGATGAGGTAATAAGTGTCTTCTCTGTCTTCTCTAGTTTGTGGTAGTTGTGTCCGTCTCTTTTCACTGTGAAAAATTCGTTCCTTTAGTAGTTCTATGACTATTTAGTAGACACCTTTGTGCCTGGCTCTGGTAGGGACTTCTTGTTAGCTGATACTTTGTCTCACACTGTTTTTCTCTTCTTGATGCATTTGGACATAACTTCACATGAGGGGTGCCTGGGTGGCTAAATGCCCAACTCTTGATTTTAGCTGAGGTCATGATCTTATGGTTTGTGAGATTGAGGTCCATGTCAGCATGGAGGCTGCTTAGGATTGGCTCCCTCCCAGCTCTCCTCTCTCTCTCTGCCCCTTCCCTGTTCTCTCTCTCTCTCTCTCTAAAAAGAAAAAGAAAAGGGAAGGGGAGGGGAGGGGAGGGGAGGGGAGGGGAGGGGAAGGAAGGGAAGGGAAAAGAAAAGAACTTAGATGCCACCCAAGACTTGCAGCATCCATTAAGTTTTCTAATTGCCCCCTGTTGGGCTTACAGCTCGATCAGTTATAAGGTGGGAACCCTTTTTCTCACTTCCAAAGAACAAAACAACAGGCTAGGACATGATCCCTGCTCCTAAGGGCTTTAGGAATGTGACAAAGGAGTACTTGATGTATTTTCACTTTGGAGGAGCAGGTGTTATTTGTTGTTCCATCCCTTGTTCTCCTTATCCTGGGGTCCGGTTAGAGCTGTGCTGTGCAGTAGTTTAGCTACTAACCACGTGTGTCTAGAGTACTTGGAGCTTGCTGGTCTGACCTGAGGTATGCTGTTAAAAAATTTTTTTTATTATTTATTTTTGAGAGAGAGATAGAGACAGCATGAGCAGGGGAGGATCAGAGAGAGAAAGAGAGAGAGAGAGAGGGAGACACAGATCTGAAGCAGGCTCTAGGCTCTGAGCTCTCAGCACAGGGCCCAACATGGGACTCGAACCCGCTAACTGTGAGATCATGATCTGAGCCGAAGTCGGATGCTTAACCAACTGAGCCACCCAGGCACCCCTGAGGTGTGCTGTTAAGTAGAACATGCTTTCCATTCCACAGACTTAGTATGACAAAGAGATATAAAATGTCTGTAATAATTTCCTTGGATGTCAGTTACATGCTGAAACAATGCTTTGAGTAAATTGTGTTAAAAATACATTAAGAGGCACCTGGGTGTCTCAGTCAGTTAAGCATCTGACTTTGGCTCAAGTCATGGTCTCATGGCCCATGGGTTCAAGCCCCGCATCGGGCTCTGTGCTGACAGCTCGGAGCCTGAATCCTGCTTTAAAATATGTGTCTCCCTCTCTTTCTGCCCCATTCATCTTCTGTCTCTCTGTCTCTCAAAAATAAATAAACATTAAAAAAAAATTTAAAGAGGATGAAATATGGAATCTGCTTACATGTACAGTGGTTGTTCACTGTTTAAAGGAATCTTATTGTACATCTTTTTTGCAAAGCTAGTAATCACCCATTTATTTCTGTTACCCTTACAAACTTGAATTTTCATGTAGAACACATTTATTCGACAAATTCTTGAATGCTTATTATGTTGCAGACACTGTGTTAAGCACACAGAGTGGAGTGGTTAGCAGAAGAAACATGGCTGTCCTTCATGGAAGATGCATCCTTCTAGATCAGGAGACAGAGTTGCCCAGAACCCAGTGAGTGAAGGCGAGTGGGAGGCTGTCTCTGCATTGGGAGGTGTTATATAGGCTTTGGTTCACAACCCTGCTCGTTACATGCTTTGAAGTTCAGACCAGCAACAGTCATTCTCTGTGGGTCCAATGAGAATATATAGCATAGTTGGCAATTCCCTCCTGTTGTCTGTCTGTCTGTCTTTCCTTCTTTCCTTCTTTCCTTCCTTCCTTCCTTCCTTCCTTCCTTCCTTCCTTCCTTCCTTCCTTCCTTCCTTCCTTCCTTCCCTCCCTCCCTCCCTCCCTCCCTTCCTTCCAAATAGTTTATTGTCAAGTTGGTTTCCATATAACATCCAGGGCTCATCTCCACAAGTGCCCTCCTCCATGCCCATCTCCTCCCTCCCCCCCACACCCATGAGTCCTCAGTTCTCAGCATTCAAGAGTCTCTCATGGTTTGCCTCTCTCCCCCTCCCCCACCATTTCCCCCCTTCTTCTCCCCCATGTTCCTCCGTTAAGTTCCTCCTAATCCTCCTATACGTGCAAACATATGATATTTGTCCTTCTCTGCCTGACTTATTTCACTCAGCATAACACCCTCAAGGTCCATCCATGTTGCTACACATGGCCGGATTTCACTGTTTCTCATTGCCATGGAGTATTCCATGGTATAGATAAACCACATCTTCTTGATCCATTCATCCGTGGATGGACACTTAGGCTCTTTCCATGTTTTAGCTATTGTTGAGAGTGCTGCTATGAACATTGGGGTACATGTGCTCCTCCTCCTGTTGTCTTTCTAATGTAATGCTGAATTATGATTGTAGACCCCTTCCCTCAACTGCAGTTTTGTCTAATTTTTTTCTCTCTCTGGACATTTTCCCAGCATTGCTGGAGTCCACGCCTCCACAAGGCATGTCCCAGAGGCTTACTTCAGAGACTCCTAAATACCCCGAACGTGGACATGTCCAGTTTGATGTGTACCTGTCTTTAAAGAAATAAGGTGTCAGTTACAGTGCTATGACCTCAGGTTCCAGAATATCAATGCAACATTCTTTAGAAGAGATGTTTCACTTTGGAGGAAGTCTAAGTTTGGAATCAGTCAGGCTGTTGTCAAAGGGAGAAGGTTAACCTCAGCAGGAGGAAAGCATCCCACTATGAATTGGTTCGGAAATTCCTTCTCTAGATTTCGTGAGGATGTTTCCTTACTCGGCATACACTCACCTATGTTGCTTTCACTCACGTCATCCGAAGATGAGCAGCATTTTATTTCCAGTGCGAGGTAGAGAGTTCTGTGATATTCTTCTAGGTTTTTCTCTTTGGGTAGCATATCAAATCTCTCTGTCTCTCTCTCAATCTCTCTCTTTCTCTTCTTATTAGGAGCCAGAGAGAATAAAACTGGGCTTGAGAAGAAAGTAGTTGCTATCCTTTTCTATGGGTACTTGCAAAGGGGCAACCAATGAGTTCCTTCTGGCCATGCTTGGCTAGTGAAAAGAGAAGGGTTGGCTTGGGTGAAAGGGTGTTGCTTTATTCTTAACCAATGTTGAACCCTGAACAAGTGAAACTTTACTTCTGGTGGCTGCTAGTAGTTTCTACCCCTTTGGAATAAAAACTTGAGGACTTTGGCTTCAGTTAAATTTGAAGTAATCAAGGAGGTATGAGTGGAAGGTGAAATGACACCTTAGTATTTCAAGTTTCATGGAGGAAGAGAGTGAGAGGAAACCCCCCTCAGGCAGAAGCACCAGGCAAGTGGGGCCATGGCATGGGGAATGCGCTCAGCTTTGGGAAGAGAAGGAAAGAGTGAGGTCAGAAAGGGGGAAGGGTGTGCGTATTCGGTAAGAGCAGAGAACTGGAATGACTTGAGTCAGTGTCCTGCCCCCCATCAGATGAAGCCTCCCTCTGCTTCTGTCTCTTAGGGTGACCACACTTCTTGGTTCTCCTGGGACTGTCCTGAGGTTCTCACTGGAAGTTCTCTATCCTGGAAAAACTGGGATGATGGGTCACCATGATTGAAGTTTTAGGTGTTTGGGCAGCACACGTGACAACTGAGAAGCTGCCCCAGGTCTCCTCCCTCCATTCTTTGTTTCTCAGAAAAGGGTACAGAACGCCCTGGGGTAAGTGCAGGATCACTAAGTTACAATAATAACCGCAGCCACCATCAACTGCATGCCTACTATGTGCCAAGTGCATGATCTTGTTTCATCCTCCAGGCAATGGGGGAGATGTGATGTTTTCAATCCAGTTTTATGGAAGAGAGACCAGAGCTGAGGGCTCTGACAAAGTGTGTTTTCCAAAGTCAAACAACTAGAAAGCAGCTGAGCCACATTTGAATTTTAGGGTGCCTAGGTCTAAAATCTGTCCTCTTCCACTAAATAAAGAACTTGCTCAATTTGATGGCAAATGGACAGCTGCTGTGATTTAGCAAAGCTCTGTGACCATCAGCCTCATCTACTGTGACCATCTTTCCTGTTCTTAATGGTAGTAGAAGATTCCTTGGGATACATACAGAGCTCAAAGCTGTGCAGGAAGCTACAGTAGGTGCTCTAGTCTGATACTTGTGGCAGCCCCTGATTAATTATCCAATTTTTAAAGGAACTACTAAGTGCCTGGCACATAGAAGGTGCCCAGCGAAGGGAATCTCTGCTTGTTTTAATCATGACACAGTAAGCTATAATCTTGAGCTGCAGTTCTTTAGTCAGTGCATGTCAATTGAAGCATATTTTAATATTAAAATCACCTAAGATTCAGGGTATTAAGATACTCAGTAATATACTTGCTGAATTCAAAATTAGGCAAACACACAAAAAAGAACCCCCCACCCCCACCCCAAGGAGAAGCTGTTGTCTTTGCTGTTTGATTTGGAATAGAAGACAACCTTCCTTGCCATTATAAAAGCCGTTACACACAAAATGCTGAGATGGAAGCAGAATATTTTATTCTAGGGCTGCAAGCTGTAAAATGGTTCATTTCAGGGAAAAAATCTAATCCAGAGGCTCAGCCCTACAAAATTCCTTTACTAATATCAGAGATAATTGGAAGCTCTCAGTTAAGGACAGAAGTCCCAAGTTGTGAGCATCACATTGAGAGGTAAAAGCTCTGGCCTGTATGGAGGGAGGGATGTAGGAAGCTTTTAGGCCACTCTGCTTTTATTTCCTCTTTTAACACCTGAGAGTTGTACCTTTGCTAGAGAAGGAAACACAGTTAAGATCATATAATTTAGGGGCATCTGGGTGGCTCACTTGGTTAAGCATCTGACTTCAGCTCAGGTCATGATCTCGCTGTTCGTGGGTTCGAGCCCTGCATCAGGTTCTGTGCTGACAGCTCAGAGCCTGGAGCCTGCTTTGGATTCTGTGTCTCCCTTTCTCTCTGCTCCTCCCCCACCCCTACTCATGCTCTGTCTCTCTCTCTCAAAAATAAGTAAAAATTAAAGAAACATCACATAATTTATAACTAGATTGGAGGAGGACTCGAAGATCCCAGAAGAGACATATTTATTCAGTTTGGTCCAGTTCAACAAATAACCAACCACATGGCCACTAGGTGTTAAGGTCGTGTGTTGATTGCTGGGCTTATAGGGAGAAGCAGCATGTGCCCACTGACACCAAGTTGCTCACATGGAGGCAGAGGAAGTAATAATAAAAAATAAAGGTGGTTTCCTCGGGACCAATTTGAAATCTTCATGGCTGTCTTAATCTGCTTGGGCTTCCATATCAAAGTACCATAGACTGGGTGTCCTAGTGAGCAGAGGTTAATTCTCTCACAGTTCTGTAGGCGGGAAGTCCAAGGTTAGGGTGCCAGCAAGCTCAGCTTCTGGTGAGGGCTCTCTACTTGGCTTACATCTGTCTCACTGGGTACTTAATGTGGACTCTTAACATGCCACTTCTATCTGACCAGGATCTCACCTCTATTCCTCATTTAACCTTAATTACCTCCTACAAGCCTTTTCCAAACGCAGTCACACTGGGGCTTGGGCTTCAACATAGGATGGTGAGGGAACACAATTCTGTCTATAACATATGCCCTAACCCACATCGTTAAAATGTTTTAAAATGTACCCATACCATACTTTATATCCGTGTCCACATTTTTTTCCTTTGCTGTCCAGTAAGTGAAATGATTTTTATAATTCTGAAATTATTTGGCTATCAGCGATTAATTCATCTTATGATTGGCGCTTGTTTCTTAGTAATCATTCATACTTGGGATTTTTTGCAAAATGAGAATTCCAAGTTGTTTCTGAATGCAGTGAAATATTTGTGAGTTTGTAAATTGGCTGTTAATGAGATCGGCATAATGCTAGATTTTTGTGTTTCGTCGAGCATTAGCTAATTTTGTAGTCTGTCTTGCAGTTTTTGTATTTTGGAGCCACTACCTTTTCCACGTCTCTAACACTTTGGCAGGCTCTTGGAAAACTTGTTAGCCTCTAAGCGTTGCCTATAAATACCTGAGGGATAAAGGGGCTTCTAGACAGGGAGCTCCTGACCTCAAGCTCTCTTCCAGGCTCTCACGTCTTTTCCAGCCTGTGTCTCATGGGCCCTGAAGACTAGCTCTGTTCCACCCATTCTCTTTCCCGCCAGCCTACCTCCTGCTCCGTGTTCCTTGCCATCTCTGTTACGTTGACATCACCACCCGCCTAGTGGAAGACTCACAGGCTCCTGTGGTCATCATCAGTCTCCATATCCCCCTGTACCAGGTTTCAGGATGGTGTCAGGATGACTGTATAGGTAATTGTCTGGCAACCCTGTTAGGAACACTGATTTCTGTACCTCATGTCTGGAGACCCGCGCTGTTGGCTTGGGGTGAGACTTGGGCATTTGTGTTTTCAGCAAGCTCATGTGCTTATTAAAAGCACACCAGATTTGGGAAGGTGTGGACGTGGGTAGCATTGGTGGAATGAAACAGAGATATAGATCTGAACAAGAACAGTGCACTCCTGTTACATTTATTCCCCCGATTTAGAGGTTCTTGGAGGGCCCTTCTGCTGTTTCCTAATTTTTTTTTTAATGTTTATTTATTTTTGAGAGACAGAAAGAGACAGAGTGCGAGTCAGGGAGGGGCAGAGAGAGAGAGGAAGACACAGAATCCAAAGCAGGCCCCAGGCTCCAAGCTGTAAGCACGAGCCCGATGCGGGGCTTGAACCCATGAACTATGAGTGAGGTCATGACCTGAGCTGAAGTGGGTCGCCCAACCAACTGAGCCACCCAGGTGCCCCCCTTTTGCTGTTTCCAAGATACCCTGAGGGTGTTGCCTTAAAGATGCCCAGGAATGTTCCACTCTGGCCTCCAGGGCATGGGTCCCAGGTGCGGAGCATGGGTGACTAGTACTATAACAACAGCTATTACAGGAAGAAATTCTGCTGTCTTTGTTTATTTTGTCTCAAGCATGAGGCAGGTTCTTTAATTCTTCACAGCACACCAGAGACAGGTACAAACAGTTAATGAGGCTTGCCAAAAGGGAAGCACAATCTAGAATAATTACTACCACGTACAGGCTCCCTCCTCTCCATCTGCCCCTTCTGTAAGGCTGGGTACAACTTAGCCTTCACTGTGGGGCTTACCTCAGGTATCCCACGGTAGGAGCTCAGGCAAAACTGTCCCTAGAAAGAGAAAGATGTTTTCCCACCTCACTTTTGAAGCCCATTCTATTTCCTACTTCAGAATGAGAGAGTAGAATATCTATTCCCTTTAGCGAAAACTAACCCAAAGTTGTACTGTGTGGCCCCACTAGGATATGTTTACAGTAATTTGAAGTCAAGACATCTTTTTAAAATTTTATTAAAAAATGTTTTTAAGTTTATTTATCTATTTTGAGAGAGAGTGAACAGAGGAGGCACAGAGAGAGGAAGGAGAGAATCCTAAGCAGGCTCTGTGCTGTTGGCACAGAGCCGCATGTGGGGCTTGAACTCACAAACCTGAGTTGAACCTGATCATGACCTGAGCTAAAATCAAAGAATCAGACACTTTAACTGACAGAGCCACCCAGGTTTCCCTGAAGACATCTTCTGAAGTCTTGGTTGTTCACTTAAATGATACTGTATGTTCAACTTCCATAGCCTACTCCCAGTTTCCATGTCTGATTCCTTATTAATTTCTGCAGTGAGCACTCAAAACCCTTGGGGTGTAGCCTCACTCAGGTCACATTGTTACATACTTTTGAGGCACAGCAAACTAGTTATATGCCCTTCATTTGACATATTAACCATATGAGGTCATTTTTCTTCATTTCATATTTGAACAAAGGGAAACAGGTTAAGCAACTTAAAACAAGGTCACGCTTCTTGGGAGTGGCATGCTGGGATTTGAACTGAGGCCTCTTGGTTCCAAATTGGTGAATTTATCCATTATGAAACACCGAGGAAGTCATCTGGGCATTAAGGTGGATTGACAGGATCTGGAATAATCATGCCATTAACAGAGACAGGGCACAGTCAGAGGAGAAGGAATAATGAAGTGAGGGGTAGGGAGTGGATGAAGAGGAGCTTGGGCTCTGAAGTAAGAGCCACTTGGCATCCCTGGGTCCCTTTCTCCCCTTTACCACTCTGTCTTGGCTTAATGCTTATTCTTCTGAACCATTATCTTAGTTTTCAAGTTACTCATCCTTTCTGACTCTGCAGGAGCCATGCACCAGCCCAAGCTGTGGTGAAGCAGCCCATCCGGGGAGCCACTGGGAGGACCACCATCACGACGATTGTCCACACTGGTGGAGACTGGAGCACCGGCCTCTTCAGTGTCTGCAGAGACAAGAGAGTTTGTACGTTTTTCCGCTTCATTTTGAGTTCTCCTCTACTATTTTCTTTCTCCAGGCATCAGATGGGTGCAAAAGCTACGTCAGGCACAAGGACATAATTATAATGGTTTTAGAATAACTGGACTCATCTTCTGGTGACTCATATGCACTCCTTGGCAGGAAAAGTCCTGCTTTTCAGGGATAGGAAGGCTTTTACAGAGTCGGTGGTGACTTCAGATTTTTTTAAATGAGAAAATTCGCTGTTGGCAAAGATGACTGTAGTGGGCTCCCCCATCTGCTGCTGGTGGGAGTTTAAATTGGTATAACCTTCCTGCCGGATGGCTTAGCAATACATATAAAAAGAACCTCAAGTGTTACATAGCGTTGACCCAGTAATTACATTTTTAGGCAGTTAGTCCAAGGAAATAAGTCATGTGCAAGGATTTAGCAACATTAAATTTTGCAGCATTGGATATTATAGCAACCATCTGGAACAATCTAAAATGTTCAATGGGGGCATGTGTACAATGAATTATTATACAGCCATGAAAAATCATGTTGTAGAATAACCCTTAATGAGATGAAAGATGTTTTGGGTGTTTTTTAAGTTAAAGAAGCATACTGTAAAACCAAACATGTTAGATACCATTTGTGGAGGGGGGAGGGGCATATTTTAAAAATACCAGGAGGGATACAAATATAAATGTTTATGACATGTCTCCAGATGGTAGGCTAATGAATAATTTTTATTTCCTCCTTTAATTACCTCTTACTAGTATTTCTTTGCTGAATGTGTGATACTCTTT
Organism: Hyaena hyaena; assembly: GCF_003009895.1. NCBI lineage: Eukaryota > Metazoa > Chordata > Mammalia > Carnivora > Hyaenidae > Hyaena > Hyaena hyaena. The sequence continues at coordinate 702,490 of NW_024081217.1, read as the reverse complement.
TTTTTTTTATTTTAAAATGTTTTATTTATTTCTAGGAGAGAGAGAGAGAGAGAGACAGTGTGAGCAGGGGAGGGTCAGAGAGAGAGGGAGATACAGACTCTGAAATAGGCTCCAGGCTCTGAGCTGGCAGTCAGCCCAGAGCCCGATGCGGGGCTCGAACCCACAAACCGCGAGATCATGACCTAAGCGAAAGTCGGACACTTAACCGACTAAGCCACCCAGGCGCCCCTGTGTGATACTCTTAAAAGAACAAGAATAATCACAAAAGAAGCCTCCTTTGTTGATTGAAATATTTTCATATGCTGGTTCAGCTATAAAGATGTACCAATAACACGGTCCACTAGCTATGTGATTTTGCCCTGGGAATGAAAGTTAAAGTACACCAATTTTATTTTTATCTTAGGACATTCTGATGTGTCTCTGGTACCACATATCAGCGTTCCCTTCTAGGTCCTGCCTTTGGGAGCAACTCAGTCACAGGGTGTTTCTTGTGTATGTTGGGGTGGGGTGGGAGGTGTCCCTTTGTTGGATAAGCATTAGCCACTAATGTTGAAAATCCAACAGACCTGGGGCGCCTGGATGGCTCAGTTGGTTAAGCATCCAGCTTCAACTCAGTTCATGATCTCACAGTTTGTGAGTTCGAACCCTGTATCGGGCTCTGTGCTGACAGCTCAGAGCCTGGAGCCTGCTTCAGATTCTGTGTCTTCCTCTCTCTCTAGCCCTCCCCAACTCATGTTCTGTTTCTCTCTCTCTCTCTCCTTCAAAAATAAATAAACATTTAAAAAAATAAAGAAAACCCAACAGACCCTGGATGTAATATTTTTGAACACTATGGCTTTCCCTCCTGTTGCAGGTTTCTGGGAAGATCTAAATTTGTTCCTCAGACAGATTCCTCAAACCTCACAGAATTGATCCATCAACAATTGATCTGAGCTGTTACATGGTCCATGCCCCTATTCACCCAAGAGTCTTGCTGAGGCTAAGGTTCTCCCACCATGTTTTGGTGCTCTAGTCACCCAGTCTTGAGCCCTTCACTCTCTGCCTGGGCCTCACAGAGGAGAGATTGCTCAGTACAAAGCCTTTTCCTCCATCCCTGTCCCTTTGCTTATTGGACCTAGAGTTCAGAAGGCTTTTTCCTGCCTCTCCTACCCATGTGGACTTCTGACCAGATAATGATGGCAGCCATTCTTTGATTCTCTCAGCATTCTTCCTTGTTCTCTTCCAGATACTCTGATTTTGGCTCTCCCCTAGTACTGAGGTACAGAAGGCAGAATAGCCATGTGGACATGTGGAGACATAGCATTGCATTGGGAAGTGGACTCTTTTCCTTTCCTAGCTCGTAGGTGGGGGATGGGGGACCACCAGTGCATTTTCAAGTAGGACAGAGCCTTGAATATTCTGTAGTGGTGACGAAAACATGTTTTTATGAGATAGACCTTGCCAGATAGGGATCATAACTCTGCCTCTTACTGGCTATTTGACCTTAAACAAATTCTCTGGATCTTCATGTTGCCACCTTAAAGTGAGTATAGTAAAAGTGCTCACCTAATGGGTTGTTGTTAAGATTAAAACATAATGTCTGGAACCTATTAACACTAGCTTGGGACTTAACTGAATCAGAGTTTTTTGGGTTGCATGTTATACTGAGTTGAATAGTCCTCTCAAAATTCATGTCCACCTATAACTTCTGAATGTGACCTTATTTGGAAATAGGGTCTCTGCAGTGTAGTGTAGTTAAAAAGAGGTTATAGTTGATTAGGATGGATCCTAATCCATTGGCTGATGTTCTCATAGGAAGCAGGAAATTTGGACACAAACATTCAGAAGAAAAAGCCTGGGGAAGACAGAAGCAGAGATTGGAATAATGAATTCACAAGCCAGTGAATGCCAAGGATTGCTAGCATCACCAAAAGCTTGGAGAGAGGCATGGAACAGACTATTCCTCTGAACTTCTGGAAAGAATTAATACTGCTAACATCTTGATTTCATACTTCTAGCCTCCAAAATTCTCCAGTGAGAGAATGATTTCTTTAAAAAAATTTTTTTTAATGTTTATTTTTAAAGAAGAGACAGACGGAGTGTGAGCAGGTGAGGGGCAGAGAGAGACACAGAATCCGAAGCAGGCTCCAGGCTCTGAGCTGTCAATATAGAACCTGACGCGGGGCTCAAACCCACAAACTGTGAAATCATGACCTGAGCCAAAGTCGGACGCCCAGACTACTGAACCACCCAGATGCCCCTAGAATAATTTCCTTTTAAAATTTTTATTTAAATTCCAGTTAGTTAGCATACAGTGTAATATTAGTTTCCTGTGTACCATATAGTGATCTAACAATTCCATATATCACCCTGTGCTCATCACAACAAGTGCCCTCCTTAATCCCCATCACCTAATTTGCTCACCGCCCCCCCCACTCACCTCCCCTCTGATAACCATCAGTTTGTGAGAGAATAATTTCTATCTCTTAAAGATGCCCCGTTTGTGGTATTTTGTGATGGCATTCCCAAGAAACTAATATACAAACACTGGACTTCATTAGAAGGCTTTGGGGGTAGCTCACAAAATCAAAAAATCAACTAAAAATTAAGCTCAGAAAAGACAAGCTGCATTATCAGGAGCTAGCCAACAGTCTGGTTAACTCCAAACATTTTTATCCCTTTGAGACTAAAAGGGATAAAAATTTCCTCTCTGAGAATTGATGGAGCAGATGGAGTTGGATTTGCCGGGCTTAGGTCATTCGGAAGGGCAATCCTATCAGTATTGCCCATGGTAATGAAGGGATAATTTCCCAGAATTACTATCGGGGTGCTGTTATCAGGAAATGACCAAAAATACACAATGCACTCAATCAATCTTAGTTATTAATATTGTTGTTACTGTAAGTTGTTACTATCCTCTATCATGTTGGGAGCAAAGAGTAGAGTCTGGAGACTTCGACTGGCTGCTGCACAGTGATCTCTACTCCATCCCAAGAGCACCTAAGAAGTTGGCTAAAAAACCACCATCCTGGGGTGCCTGGTGGCTCAGTCAGTTAAGCATCTGACTTCAGCTCAGGTCATGACCACACGGTTCGTGGGTTCAAGCCCTGCGTCGGGCTCTGTGCTGACAGTTCAGAGCCTGGAGCCTGCTTCAGATTCTGTGTCTCCCTCTCTCTCTGACCCTCCCTTGCTCACACTGTCTCTCTCAGAAATAAATAAAACATTAAAAAATAAACCCACCATCCTCACCACCCCCTCTGCCTTAAATGTTGCCTCACTGCTTACCTCTCTTCCCTACCTCCATTAATGTTTCTGAGGAGTCCTTGCTTGTCCATTTGATAGCCCATTCTAGGGGCAAGGTGAGAAGGGAGAAAATGTGGAGAAACAGAATATTCTTTACATTTGGCATGATCCATGGAGAAGAGGCCCAGGGTATACAGTACAAGGTGCTCTTGAATGTTCTGTTTTCCAATTGTTATTCCCCAGATGGGCCTCCATTTTATGACTGCTCAGTGTGTCTCTAAGCTGACTGTTTCAGAAGAAAACTTAAGGATAATATCACTTCCGTCCCTCGTTCTCTGCACTGTAATTCCCGGGACACGGGTGGAGTAGGAGTGCTCTAGATCCTGGGTTTCTTTCCTTTGTTGTTAAAAAGGGCTCCTTTATCCACAAAATTCCACTTCGAGCAAACCACTGTGAAAACAGTTGTGACAAACTCGGGAACAAAAAGGAAAGCTGCTTTCCATGACCTTGTCCGAGCCAGATTCCTGTCCTGGGACACCTTTCCATTGAATGTTGAGAATTACTGTTACAATTTGTCATCCATTAGACAAAGGGTATGTTGCGAACAGCAATGATTTTCATTTCTTTTTGACATTTTGCTTCTTCATTTTATTGCAGTTACTTTTCTTTCTTTCTTTTTTTTTTTAACTGCCTCCCTCTTCCCACCTTGGCGCTTTTATCTGAATTCACAGTGCACTGCAGTTGGCAAATGGGTGCTTCCACATCCTTGGAGATGGGGTTTCTGAAAGCTCAGCTGTGAAGATAAAGCCGAGGGGAAGTGTGTGGCTGCTAAGTGGCATTGTGAGTAAAAGGCAAGCTGTCCCGGCTTTGGGAATGTTTGTGATGTTGCCCCAGAGAAGGTTTACATGGAAGGTGGAATCAACATTGGTTTGTCAGTCAACCCATATTGACTGAGTTCTTACCTGTGTGTAGCCAAATGGTGGGTGTTACAGACATAATAGTGAATAAGAGAGAGATGTAGATAGACAATAAGCATGTAAATCAATAAGCAAAAACATTACAGTTGTGATAAGTGCCACGAAAGAAATAAATAGGGTGCTATGGAAGGAAACCACAGGGGAGTGGGGTCAAGGATGGCCTCTTTGAGGAAGTGACTTAAGCTGATTCCTGAAAGATGGGAAGAAAGCAGGCATTCAGACAAGCTCCCTGTGGTGGGCATCATAAGCACCAGGGGGTAAAGAGCTTGGTGCTGCTGGTAATCACCAGTTGGCCAAGATGGGGAGAATGAAGAGGGCCAGGATTTTCTGTGGCCTTCGAGAAGAGGAAGAAGGCACCGAAAAGCCCTCAGCCTGGGATTTGTGTTCCTGAACTGTATCTTGGGTAAACTATACACTCCCTGAAGGCAGGGTCCACTGTTGTCTCACTTACCACAGGAGGCACTTAGAACTATTTCCTGGACATCCCATTGATGAATGAATCTTAACCTGTATTCTCACTCGATTCTTTCTTGTCCTTCATTGAAAGAATCATAAATCTGCTGAGTTGGAAGGGCTTTTGGAATCAGCTGGTCTGGCCTCTCACCTGCTTGGTTAAATCTCTTCTGCACTATGCCTGGCAAGGAGAACCTGATGGTCTTGGCTTTCTAAACATTTCCAGGAAGGAAGAATGGCTTCTCTCCTTTGAGCCAACTCAGTGCTTTGAAAGAAAAAAAGAAAAGAAAGAAAAAAAGAGAGAAGATTTTGAATAGGTTTGCCTGCACATGATGTAAAATTCAAAAGTACCCATACCTTTTGTATATTTGCCATCTGTCCACCAAGTTTCCCCCAGAGACACCTGCTCTTACCTGAGTCCAGGTAGAGTCTTTATGCTTCTAAAGGTATAAAATAATTTTAAATGAAGATGGGTTAATCTTTTTATTATAAAGCTATCATTAACCATCATAAAAAAGAAAAACACACAGTGCTTATACATGAAAAAAGCAGGGTCCTGTAATCCCAGCTGTCAGAGATAATCATTATTAATATTTTGGTATCTGTCCTTCCAGAAATTTTGCTAAATGTATATGTATATAATTTCCACAAATAGTAGAATTGTAAACATACAGCGTTCTGCACCTTTGTTTCAGTTTAACAATATACCCTGAGGATCAGACCGTATCAGCACTTCTGGAGCTAATATTTTAAATTGCTGCATAGATTCCCTTGTATGAATGTACCATGATTTATTTATCCAGAAATCCCAAATGGTGCAGCTTCATGTGTCTTCCAGCCTTCTTGCTATTCACATCAATAGTCTGTGAATGTCTTTGTACAGATGTCATTTTTGCACGTGTGTGAGTTTACCTGTTGGATAATTGCTGAGGAATAAGCCTGCTGGTCAAACAGTATGTCCCATTTAAAATTTTGATAGATGCTGCCAACCGGATCTCCGTTTGGAAGTTGTACTAATTTACACTCCCGCCCACAGTGTATGAGTGTGCCCCACTTCTTTTTTGAGCATCTCTTACTGTTAGATGGTTCTGACTTTCTGTAATAATTGATCTGAACTGTGCCTCACTGCAGCTTCCTCCCACCTTCCCTACTTTTTGTTCTCTGGGGCTCCGCATTCTGGTTTTGTGTAGGCTTTTTCTTTTTATCTTGCCTCCTCTGTGAGTTAGAAGGATGAGTAATGAACCACATTTCATGCATGAGGGTGGAGCCCATCTCAGAGGACAAGCCAGGAATATTTAGGCTGTGGGTGCTGACATAACCACCAGGCCTTTGAGTGTAACATAAGAGGAAGAGGCCAAATTTATGGTTCAAATCCCTTTGTGAGCCTGAGCTCCTTTTAATATACATATATGTAAAACAATATATATTTGCATATATGTTTATATACAACATGTGAGTATGTTCACCTTGTAAAAAAAAAGGAACATTACAGAACAGGAAAACATGTCTTCTCTTTTTTATTAAATTAGTTTGGAGGGTTTCCTTCCAGATATTTTTCTCTCTGTTTATATACGTATCCATTAGTGGTATATACTATTGTTTTATAACTCTTTTTAAAAAGTGCTTATTTATTTTTGAGAGACAGAGAGAGGCAGAGAGAGAGTGAGACACAAAATCTGAAGGAGGCCCAGGCTGTCAGCACAGAGCCTGATGCAGGGCTTGAACCTGTAAACTGTGAGATCATGACCTGAGCTGAAGTTGGACACCCAACTGACTGAGCCACCCAGGCACCCTTGTTTCATAACTCTTTAAACAAAGCATAAATAGGGGCACCTGGGTGGCTTAGTCATTTAAGCGTCCGACTTTCGCTTTGGTCATGATCTCTCTGTTCGTGTGTTCTTGCCCTTTGTTGGGCTCTGTGCTGACTGCCAGCTCAGAGCCTGGAGCCTGTTTCAGAGTCTGTATCTCCCTCTCTCTCTCTGACCCTCCCCTGCTCACGCTGTCTCTCTCCTAGAAATAAATAAATAAATAAATAAATAAACAAAGCATAAATAGTTCTATGTTGTACATATCACAATGCACTTTGATTTTTTAAATTTTTAATTTAATTTAATTTTAATTTTAATTATTTTTGAGACAGAGAGAGACAGAGCACGAACAGGGGAGGGACAGAAAGAGAGGGAGACACGGAATCCGAGGCAGCCTCCATGCTCTGAATTGTTAGCACAGAGCCTGACGCAGGGCTCAAACCCACGAACTGCAGGATCATGACTTGAGCCACAGTCAGCTCAACTGACTGAACCACCCAGGCTCCCCCATTTTGATTTTTTTTTTTTTACTCAAAATATGTCTTAGAGATTTAATTCTGTTGGTATTTAATCTTCCATGGCACTCTAATTATTCCATAGTAGGATTTATACCGTTGTGGCTTATTTACACTCTCATCTATTAGTGCACATTTAAGTTTTAAATCTCAAGCTACAAATAAGGCTGCAGTGGACATCCCTGTGTTCCCTCTCTGTGTGCCTGTGTAAATGTACTCTAGGGTAGATATTCCTAAGTGGAATGACAAGATCCTAGAGTACTTAAGGTTTTTTTTTTTTAATGTTTTTTATTTATTTCTGAGAGAGAAAGGAGGGTGAGAGCATATGAGCAGGGGAGGGTCAGAGAGAGAGGGAGACAGAGAATCTGAAACAGGCTCCAGGCTCTGAGCTAGCTGTCAGCACAGAGCCTGACACGGGGCTTGAACCCACAAACCGTGAGATCATGACCTGAGCCAAAGTCCGACGCTTAACCGAATGAGTCACCCAGGTGCCCCGAAATGGCTCCTTAAAGTTTTACTAGATTCACCTCCATTGCCTTCCAAAGTGGCTGTGCCAATGCCGCTTCCAGTGGGTACCTATTTCTCTATGGTTCCCAGCAATTTAAAATTTAAAAATTTAGAAAAATTTGGCATGCTTTTCAGTCGTCTTCATATGGATTTTATTGATGACTACCAACAATGAATAGCTGTTATTGGCTGTTTGTGTTTCCTCTTTGGTAAATTACTTGTTCATGTCCTTTACCTATTTTCTTCCTTCCTCCTTTCCTTTCCTTTCCTTTCCTTTCCTTTCCTTTCCTTTCCTTTCCTTTCCTTTCCTTTCCTTTCCTTTCCTTTCCTTTCCTNTCCCCTCCCCTCCCCTCCTTCCCTTTCTCCTTCCCTTTCTCCTTCCCTTTCTCCTTCCCTTCCCTTCCCTTCTTCTTTTTAATCTTGTATCAATTGATGTATAGGAGTTCTTTGCATGTTCTGGATACTTAGCCTTGGCCGGTGATGTATGTTACAAAATTTTCTCCTACAGACTCTGTGGAACTGTTTACATCTTCCCACTCTTGTGCCTTCCTCTTAAGATGTGAGCCAAGGTTACACTGGAGCAGTAACATCTGACAAAAAGGAACTTTCCTAAAGTTGTATGACGTAAGCATGTCCCATGGGAATAAATACAAAGTAGTGGTAGTAAGGCTACTGTCTTGGAGCAACAAGCATTGTGGCACACTCAATACACAAAACATGAGAACATGCGGTGTTATGTGTAGTAGTTAAAATCTTGGGGTCAGACTGCCTGAGTTCAAATCTGGTCTCTGTCCTTTCCTTTTTTTTTTTTTTTAATTTAAGTTTATTCATTATTTATTTTGACACGGACAGCCAGAGCCAGAGCCAGAGCGAGCGCAGGCATGAGAAAGGGAGGAATATAGAGGAAGAGAGCAAATCCTCATCAGGTTCTGTGCTGTCAGCACAGAGCCCAGTGTGGGGCTCCATCTCACAAACCGGGAGATTGTGATCCTGTGAGATCATGATCTGAGCAAAAATCCAGAGTTGGATGCTTAACTGACTGTGCCACCCAGGTGCCCCTGCTGATTCCTAATAAATCTATGAAGTGGGTGAATTATTTTTTTTCTTTTCAAATTTTTATTTAAATTCTAGTTAGTTAACATATAGTGCGATGTTGGTTTCAGGAGTAGAATTCAATGATTCATCACTTACAACACCCAGTGCTGATCCCAACAAGTGCCCTCCTAATGCCCATCAGCCATCTAGCCCCTCTCTCACCCACCTCCCTCCATCAACCCTAGTTTTTCCTCTATCATTAGGAATCTTCTATGGTTTGTTTCCCTCTCTCTTTTTCCCCCTCCTTTATGTTCATCTTCTTTGTTTCTTAAATTCCACATATGAATGAAATCATATGGTATTTATCTGTGTCTGACTGACTTATTTTGCTTAGCATAATACACTCTCACTCCATCCGCATGGTTGCAAATGGCCAAGATTTCATTCTTTTTGATGGCTGAGTAATATTCCGCTGTGTGTGTGTGTGTGTGTGTGTGTGTGTGTGTGTGTATGTGTGTGTGTATACACCACTTCTTTATCCATTCATCAGAGTAGTTCTGTTTTTAACTTTATGAGGAACCTCTACACTGTTCTCCAGAGTGCCTGCACTAGTTTATTTTCCCACCAACAGTTCATGAGTGTTCCCGTTTCTCTGTATCTTTGCCAACACCTGTTGTTTCTCGTGTTGTTAATTTTAGCCATTCTGACAGCTGTGAAGGGTATCTCATCATGGTTTTGATTTGTATTTCCCTGATGAGTGATGTTGAGCATCTTTTCATGTGTCTATTAGCCATCTGGATGTCTTCTTTGGAAAAGTGTCTATTCATGTCCTCTGCCCATTTCTTCACTGGATTATTTGGGTTTTGGGGGGTGTTGAGTTTTGATAAGTTCTGTAGATATTGGATATAACCCTTTATCAGTTATGTCATTTGCAAATATCTTCTCTCATCCTGTAGGCCGCTTTTTAGTTTTGTTTATTGTTTCCTTTCCTGTGCAGAAACTTTTTATCTTGATGAAGTCCCAATAGCTCATTTTTACTTTTGTTTCCCTTTTGTCTGGCAACACGTCTAGTTCGAATTTGCTCTAACTGACATCAAGGAGGTTGCTGATAGGATTTTGATAGTTTCTTGTCTCATGGTTAGGCCTTTAATCCATTTTAAATTTATTTTTGTAGAAAATAAAGAGTATAAGACAGTGGTCCAATTTCATTCTTCTGCATGTTGCCATCTAGTTTTCTCAACACCATTTGTTGAACAGATGGTCTTTTTCCCATTGGATATTCTTTCCTGCTTCGTTGAAGATGAGTTGACTCTATAGCTATGAGTACATTTCTGGGTTTTCTATTGTGTTCCACAAATCTATGTGTTGGTTTTAGTGGCAGTACCGTACTGTCTTGATGACTACAGCTTTGTAATATGGCTTGAAGTCCAGAATCATGATGTCTCCAGTTTTGCTTTTCTTTCTCAAGAATGTTTTGGCTATTTGGAGTCTTTTGTGGTTCCATACAAATATTAGGATTGTTTATTCTAGCTCTATGAAAAACACTGATGGTATTTTTATAGGGATGGTGTGGGATGTGTAGATTGCTTTGGATAGTATCAACATTTTAACAATATTTGTTTTTCCAACTCATGAACATGGAATGTTTTTCCATTTCTTTATGTCCTCTTCACTTTCTTTTATAAGTGTTCTATAGTTTTCAGAGTACAGATCTTTCATCTCTTTGGTTAGATTTATTCCTAGATATCTTATGGTTTTTGGTACACTTGTAAATGGGATCAATTCTTTGATTTATCTTTCTGCTGCTTCATTATTGGTGTATAGAAATGCAAATAATTTCTGTATGTTGATTTTTATATCCTGTAATTTTGCTGAATTCATGAATTAGTTTGAGCAGTTTTTTGGTGAAGTCTTTCAGGTGTTCTATATAGAGTAACATATCTGCAAATAGTGCAAGTTTGACTTCTTCCTTGACAATTTGGATGCCTTTTTTTTCTTTTTCTTGTCTGATTGCTGAGGCTAATACATCCAGTACGATCTTAAATAGTAAAGGTGAGAGTGGACATCCCTGTCTTTGTTCCCGACCACAGAGGAAAGGCTCCGGTTTTTCACCATTGAGGATATTAGCTGTGGGTCTTTCATATATGGTTTATGATGTTGACGTATGTTCCATCTTTCCTTACTTTGTTGACAGTTTTTATCAAGAATGGATTCTGTATTTTGCCAAATGCTTTTTCTCTATTGACAGGATTATATGGTTCCTACCCTTTCTTTTATTAATGTGGTGTATAATATTGGTTGCTTTGTGAATACTAAACCACCTGGGTGAATTACGTAAGTCCTCTTGCCATCAGTTCGCTTATCCATTAAGATGGATATAATAAAAGAATCTATATTATAAGATTGTGAGAATTAAGTGAGTTAATGAATGCAAAGTATTTTTAGCAAGGCTTGGCACATGGTGAAATCTAATATTAGCTATTACATAATAAGAATTTGGCTTTCATGTTGTTTTTGATCATATCTGACTTCTGTACCAAGGTAATTGAATGTGTGTTTTGTTGTGTGGCCTTCAGCATTGAGTACTTCATCGTAATGAACACTTAGATAACACAGTTGTATGATGGAAAGGATTAAAAGTAAAAATAACAGCATATATTTTTTAAAAAGGCATAACAGTCATAAAGATAAGATATAGGAGTTCCAATGGGCAAAACAGCTTCTTTACAATATATTTACTGAGGATGGTGGGCATTTCTCTTTGCCAGTTAAAATGGTACAGCTTGGGCAATTGTGTAAACACTATCTATTGTTCACTTGGCTTGCCAGCTTTATAATTATACAATTTTGATTAATTTTTTTATTTGCAGGCATTTACAGTATTTCATAATCCATGCATAAAATGAGATTTGATAGATTTTGTTTTTATGTGCCATTGATTTCCAAGTCTCCTAATCTAGATTGCATACAATGTGACTACTGTGAACTCACAGTAAGTTTACTGGACCATCTGTCCTCTGAGCTCTTCATACCAGGGGTCAGTGCTTGGTGGGGCCCTCTGATCTTGCTGGGAGTAATGCTTTAAAAAAATTTTTTTTTTTGAGACAGAGAGAGAGAGAGAGCACACACATGTGCAAGCTGGGGTAGAACAGAGAGACAGAGAGAGAATTCCAAGCAGAGCCCAATGCAGGGCTCAAACTCACAAGCCATGAGATCATGATCTGAGCAAAACCAAGAGTCAGACAGTTAACTGACTGAGCTACCCAGGTGCCCCTGTGCATTTTTTTGTGTATAAATTATGTCTGAATAACATTTATTGAATACATGCTTTAAAGATTATGGCTAGCTTTTTGGTATTTAATTGTTAATTATTATTACTATGTTTTGCTGTTTCATAGTCCTAATTATTTGTATTCTTCGAGGTCATCCTCTTTTGCGATGCTGGGTGACATAACCTCTTAACTGTATACCAGGGATTCTTAACCTGCAGTTTGTTGATAACTTTCAGTGATCCTTGGACCCCACAAAACTGAATGCACGATTTTGCATGTCCGGGTATCTTTCTTTTCCCTTGAGGAGTGACTTCACAGTTATCACAATATTCTCAAAAGGGTCTGTGACCCAAAAGATATTTAAAAAGAACCTCTGCGTTAGATGTTTCATGCAGACTATGTAGGAAACAGTATCAGGAGTTAAAGATAAGTGGATGAATAAATGATAGACTCTTTCCAGTTGATGCTAAAGGAACCAAGCCTCTAATAGTTTACAGATTAAAACTGGCAGATGTCGGTGGCTCCATGAAACTAAAAAAATTAGACTAACCTTCTGGCCTGAGAAATGGAATACAGTCCTGATGAGAATAGCAGACAGAAACAGTGCAGCATAAAAGATCATTCAATCACATTGACAGAAAAAGGTGCCTGTTATTCAAAAGTATCATATACTGGATCTATTTTAAATGTTGAAAATAGATAGATGAACATAATAGAAGCAACAGCTATGATTCAACTGTAAAAAAAATTATTTAATACTTTTCTCTTGACAGGAAAAAACAATTACCATCGTGAACGCTAACAGAATTGTATCAGGTTCAGCTTTGCCAATGTTTAACAAAAGAAGACAATTTTGATGTGGCTCAGTTATGGCAATTTTCATACACTGAGTTTTGACAATTGGTTATTCATTCTCAGTCCCTGATTGCAGGGAGGCAGTACAGCATTAAATTGATGGCACAGGGTTGTAAATGCTCTTTGAGATGTGGAGTTGCTCTGAGCACATCTGAGAACCTTGGTTTTCTTTTATGTGGTTATTGACAGGTTTCTGTGGTCTGTTTTGTCCAATGTGCCTTGAGTGTGACATCGCCAGGCATCATGGAGAGTGCCTTTGTTGGCCATTGTTACCTGCGTCCACCTTTGCACTGAGAATTGGCACCAGAGAGAGGCATAAAATACGGGTAAGTGTGTTTGAAAGTGCATGTGGACTTGGATCTATATAAGAACCTGGATGTCTTTTAAACCTGTGAGTTTCAAAAAAAAAAAAAAAAGAGTCTGAATGAGGCTGCTTAAAAACACCACACTTAGTGGAAGACTTTGAGAAAGGAAAGGGAAGACACGTCTGATTTCATTCATTATTAGGATGTATGTAACCCCAAATGCCACATTATGAAGAGTATTTCCAAGGGGTACCTATTACAATGCTGATTACTGGTCACTGGGCTACTTCTGTTTCTCTCTCTTACTGCATCAAGAGAAGATGACAGGTAGTATTTCCTCCTGCACCCAAATTTGGAAGATATACTTGGGATGGTCTGACTTAAAAGGAAGACTATGTGGCATACGCAGAATTCACTTTGGGGTTTCCCGGGGGTTGCTTCAAAGAGCCAATCAATCTCCAGGGCAGCCAAGACTGAGGCATAGTGAGAGACTGAGCACAGGCAAGTCAGACCTATCAAGACGTGGACAGTTACAGATAAAAAAAGACATCTCCTTTTATATTCATGTGGAATGATCCCTAAAATATATTTTTAAGTGAAAAAAAAGTACAAGGCACAGAAGTATGCAACTATTTACATAAAAGGACTCTATATATACTTATGTAGACATAGAATTTGTCTGGAAGTGTATATAAAAGAACTGCCAGCAGCGGTTGCCCCCAGACAAATTCCCTGGGTGGCTGGGACAGCTGTGGAGGAGGATGTTCTTTTTACCTCCTATGCCTTCTTACTGTGAGAATTCTGAACCATATGCACTTAGTACCCACTCCAAAGAAGTAGATAATTATAAATATTAAGTCCTAATAGAAAATAAAATGATGTTGACAGAGAAACCAGTGGCTTCAAGTACGATGTCTGTATCAGAAGTCCTAAGCAAGGACCAGTCTGTGAAGTGCAAGGATTGATAAGTGGTTGAGCTGCTTGGCACTTGGGTATCCTAGTGGATTGGTATCCCTGGGCATGGATGTAGGACATTGACTTGGTGGATCTTGGAAGCCGTGGATGGGATAGACCATCAGGAAATATCGTAGAGGCCCCGGGGTAATGGCCATGAGCCTGTGTGATTGGGCCAGAACACAGACCTGGGTCTCGCCCTAGGGCACACTGTGTGAGGACTGGCTGGTGGTGCACTGCTGTTGGCCCTGTTCCATCTGTCAGGTGGCCCGGGAACTCAAGATGAGGGCCTCCCAACTCTATGAAATCTATACAGCTCCTTCAACCAAGGACAACTTTATCTGACGGAGCAAGAAAACTCCTCCTCCTCACCCCCCAACCCTCCTCTCAAACCCTTTTTCAGAGAGAGACTGTTCTTAAGTTTTCACTGAAATATGAAAATAAAGGATTTCTTCCCCTCTTGTCTTTACTTGTCTTTCTCTACACATGCCTCTGGTGAAGTTTCTCTGTCATTTGTCTGGATTTGCTCCTCCAGCCTCACCACATAAGACAGATTCTAGAGGGAAGTCTGTGCCTTCCACACCCACCTGGAGTTTGAGAAGTTGGCATTTCTCCCCAATTTCCTTCTACAATCCTTTCATGGGAAGCTTTCTTATGCTCCTTTTCCCAGAGCGCCCGTGGAGGGGCAGGAGATGGTCACTGTTAGTTAGCACCTGGATTGAACACTAAGTATCACTAAAACAGAGAAGCGTTGTCCTTCCCTCGTCCTGACTCCTTCAGTCCCCACGCTGCGAAGGAGACTGTCTCAGGTTGCTGCTGCTCTTGAACAACTTCCCACCACTGGCACATCTTTGGCCTCAGCCTTGAAGCTTTAGGTGGGCAACTGAACTGCATCTGCCCCATTTCCCCCCAAAAAGATATGTTTGGTTTTACTTATATGTGGTATTTGGGAAACTCAGTAGATAATCATAGAAAAAGGAAGGGAAATGTAAAATAAAAACAGAGGGAGACAAACCATGAGAGACTCTTAAATACAGAGCACAAACTGAGGGTTGTTGGAGGGGAGGTGGGTGAGGGGATAGGCTAAATGGGTGATGGGCATTGAGGAGGGCACTTATTGGGAAGAGCACTGGGTGTTATATGTAAATGACGAATCACTAAATTCTACTCCTGAAATCATTAATATAACTATATGTTAACTAACTTGTATTTAAAAAAAAAATCTGTTGAAGTCCTAACAGATCTGTGAATGAGACTTTATTTGGAAATAGGGTCTTGCAGATGTAATTAAGTTAAGATGAAGTCATTAGGGTGGGTCCTACTCCAGTATCTCTGCTGTTCTCACAAGAAGAAGAGGACACCCGCAAACATAGATGCACAGAGGAAGCCCTCTCAGAGCTGAAGGCGGAGGAAGAGATTGGAGAGATGCAGCCAGAAGCCAAGAGGTCCTGGGAGGGACGGGCAGTGAGAAGAGGCGAGGGGGGACCCTCCCCTACAGCTCCCTGCCCACATCTTGATATTGGACTTCCAGCCTCCACAACCCTGAGACAGAGAGTTTCAGTTGTTCTAAGCCACCAGTTGTGCGGCCCTTGGTTACTGCGGTGCTGGGAATCTGCCACACCAGCCATCTGTCGCGTGCATGGCACACTCCTCCTTCTGTTAGGGCGGCAGCACGGAACAGGGCTGAGAAGTCCGGGTTCTGAAGCCCAGACTGCCTCCTCTATTTGCTAATTGTGTCATGATAGGCAAGGTTTCTAATCTCTCCATGCCTCAGTGTCCTCATCTGTAAAATGATAATGCTGACTTTATAGGGCTGTGAGGATGCTAATAAGTCAAGAGTCTTATGGGGCACCTGGGTGGCTCAGTCGGTTGGGCGGCCAGCTTTGGCTCAGGTCATGATCTCACAGTTGGTGGGTTTGAGCCCCACATTGGGCTCTGTGCTGACAGCCAGCTCAGAGCCTGGAGCCTGTTTCGGATTCTGTGTCTCCCTCTCTGACCCTCCCCTGTTCATGCTCTCTCTCTCAGAAAAAAATAAAACATTAAAAAAATCTTTTTAAAAATGCAATTTCTGTAAAAAAAATAACAAACAAACAAAACAAGTCAAGACTCTCAGTGCAGTGCCTGGCAAGTCTCAAGGACTCCGTAAACATAAGCTGTTACACCTATTTAGATGCTACTTCAGATTTGCAGCAAATCATGCTAGTTTTCCATTTATGGTTGAGATACACAATATTCTTTTCAATTAAATTTTAGATTAAAATGGAATCAATTAACATAATATTAAGTAAATAATAATATGGATGGTGGATGTGGCAAACGTTTTGAAGGTGGCAAAGCACATTTTATTGACTACTTGTATATGTTCAGCGTGCTCTACATGGTTTAAGGCATTTGAACCTTACATCTCTCAAGAAGATGCTATTATAGCTCCTTTTTCCAGAAAAAGAACTGAGCCACAGACAGGTTAAGTGACTTGCCCAAGGCCACATAGCTGCTAGGTGACTGGCAGTTTAGGTTCTTGAGGCTGCGCTGCTGACCTCTGCACCTCTGACTCTACCAGAGATGGCTTCTGGCCAGGAGACCTTCCTGGGCCCATGTGGTTGTAGAAATGGGGAGTTTACAGAGATGAACCAGCTTGGCGAGCATTGGTGGCCATCGCACCCATCCTAAGCAGTTCCCGTCCGACAAAGTGATTCCTCCCTCTCCTCTCAGCCCTCCCTTTTGGATGTCCAGAGCAGCTACCAGGAAACAGTGCCCTTTGGGAAAATTAAATGCTCAATGTTGATGTTTAATCTGTGATAAAAATGCTCCCCTCCAAGCCAGCTACTGAAAGAACCAGACCTGAGGGACCACTAAACCAGTTTTATTGTTCCATGCTAAAACACACACTGGGCTTCACAAACTGACAGCTGGGAACGATATGCATTTCTGACGAAGGAGAGTTGGGGCATGTCCCCACTTTGGCATATGATGGGCCTCCTACTGCATGAGGAGCAGACGGCAGTGCGGGCCCTAGTTTCTGGTGTGGATCTCCCGTGTTGGTGGGAGGTGCAAACAGACCTGTTCAGCAAGGGGGCCCTTGTTTCCCTTTGGTTCTTCTCCTCAGTCTGGCTGGTCAAGAGCAAACTCAACACTTCACTAGAGCCACAAACCCAAACAAAACTCTGAGCTCTAAAAGTTATTGAGTCTACCACTGAATCATAGCATAGAAAACAGAATGAATATGTGGACAGTTCTTGGAAACCTGATGGTGGAGAGTGATCCCAAACTTAGGGCCTTGTCTTCTGGTTTCCTCCCAAACATGTCATGTCCAAGAAAAAAGGACTTAACAAATATAGGTGCTTCCTTCCCAGGAGTAAAGTTAACCAACACCCAATATTTAAGTGAGCGACAATAGCTTTGGTATTAAACTTCCCATTTCCTCACACTTGCAAAAAGCTGCCAGTGGTACAAATCTAGTGGAGGCATATTCTAGGTATTTTTCATCTCACTAGAAAATTCCTTTTGGTTTTCCAAGATGCAAAGTGTGGAACGGATCTCCAATGACTCCATGTGGGCAAACAACACCAACACACAAGCAACAGACATTTCACAGTAATCCATACAGATTATGGTAAATTTTACAAAACTAGAAAACACGTAAAACCCCACCAAACATGTTGCCTTTACAGTGGAATATACTAAGAAAATAAGCTGCCAGCTTTGGAACTTTCTATTTTTTTTGGAACAAAGATATGAAAACTTTGGAAGTCCTTAAGTGTCCACTGCTCTATACAACATTTTTTTATAAGTATACATTTTATATGTCTAAGGTTTATTTACACAATAGTCTATAATAGCTAAAATATTACACCTTATTTTATAAACATCATTCACATACGTTATTACCAAATAAAGATTCTCTTTTGCTCCATTAAAAATACTATACTTAAAAAAAACAAGAGGCACAAAAGTCTCTATAGCTTTACAGCTTATATTTCCATGGAGGAGTAAATTTTTCTCCCTTACCATTTTCTCTTTCCACTTCCCCCCTAAACAATACCATCTCTTCTGACCCATGTATAGTAATAAGAAACAACAATTCCAGAAGATGAAATGCAGACTTTGTGGTTAATAAACTATTCGAGGGTCAATTTCTGGGCTGACCTTATTCTAACCATCCTGATTCATCCTCATCTCCTCCCCCATCCCTTATGCCGCTTTTTTACCCATAACTATTTGGAATCTGTGTGGTGGCATTGACAGTACAGAGATGAAAACTTTAGGAAATGGGGTGGGGTGGGGCAGGAGGGCAGAGGTACTTTTCTTAAGCTTCTGGTTTTAGCTGGGAACAAATCAGGTATTCATTTAATATTTTTAAAAATTATTTGGTATTGGCTAAGCAGGTTCAGAGGAAGAGCTAAATCTTCATGAAACCCTCCACTTGATAAGTCATGGAAAGTTCCCAGACAATTAAAAAACAGCCAGTGTAAAAATTTGGAGTGGTGATTTCCTGTCACTGTCAATGTGAGAGGAAAAAGAAAGAAAATAGGAACGAGAGGCTCCTGGACACAGGGCTTTAATTACCTACTGAGGTCTAATGGTTTCGGGGGATTAGAAGTCATGCTGTGTGTTCACTCCACCCCCACCCCTCCAGTTTATTCAGTTTGCTTTTGTGTGGGCAGCTTGCCTATACTTTCCTTTTTCATACATCATCTATGAAAGTAAAATTCCTTCCAACTCTGACATTGTATGACTTTTCCTTGGGAAATGAAGTCACTGACTATTTTTAGGTGAGCTGTAAGGCCTCATGGTAGTAACAAGTAGATTCCAGAATCTGAAGGCAGCATCTCTATATTCTTTGCTGCTGAGGCTAAAGAGGGGACAACCAAACCTGAACTCATCCCAGGGGAAATAGAACCAACATTGAGTCATAGCAGGTAAGAGACAAGGGATGTCAGACACTTGGCAACTGCATCATTGACCATGTGTGAGAGGCAGTGTCATCACTGAACTGTTCTCTATGTCGTCTCTCCATACCTCTTGCCTTGTCACTCACCACCTGGCAGATACAGTCAATACAGTGGGGCGTGTTGCTTATTATCACTTTCCACTGGGGCTAATGGAGACTAGGGTATGGTTAAAAAGTCCCAAGTTATTCATCTAATTGGGAGATGGGTGCTAGGTTGAGTCCTCCATGTGGCAGCTTCACATAGAAGAAACCATTTCTGTAACCACAAAATATGTTCCTGCTCATGGTTTGGTTGATGCTTGCTTGATTGAGGTGTTTCAGTGCAACATTATAATCCTGAACTTTAAAACAACCAACAATCCAAATACTCCTGTGCTCTTGTCATTCTCTTTAATAATCAGAGCAGAAGGTGCTTTTAAGAAATTCTCATTGATGTCCTAAGATAGGGGAGAAGATGAAAATGCACAGCTCGAACAGTCTCAGGGCATTTCTGAATTGCATTTATCCCTGCTATGTCTCTCTCTAGCTAACACCGATAATTTAAAATTTGTATTTTAGGGTAGGGGTGCCTGGCTGGTTCAGTCAGTAGACAAGACCATACAACTCTTGATCTCAGGGTTGTGAGTTTGAACTCCATGTTCAATGTAAAATTTTTACTTTAAAGTGTATTTTTTTTAAACCAGGCATAGAAGATTTCTAATGTCTTGTCCTTTAGGATGATTTGTTTCTGAACAAAAAAGAATGAATGGTTTATAATTGATTTTTATATCTTTAGACTTGAAATAGCCTCACTGTAAGCACTGTAGTCTGTGGTGTCTCTATTATTACATCATCATTTTCTTCTGAGATTCTTTGCATAGCAAGCCCTCGTTTCTTTGATCAGTATGTTGTAACAGAAACCCTCTGTATCAGATGGTGTCATGGGGGAAAAGGTAGTAGTGATTCGGACTGGAAAAGAACAAAGATGTTGTGGACGGACGCAGGAAGCTTGGTGGGTGTCAGGAGATGGGGTGAAGGCTAGGGGTGGCGTGAAGAAGCATTGGCTTCTCTGGCTTGAATATTCAAGAAGAGAATGTTATACCAACCCCTGCCTGCCCTGCTTCAAATGTGAGCTGCACAGACTGGCCTGTTACAGAGCTGGGAGGAATCTGATGTGTAGTCTTCTCATTTGTCAGTGAGGTGCCAACGTGTGAGAAACTGGCGAGTAAAAGTTTGGCTTGGACAACAGAACACACTACCAAGAGGCCTGGGAATGTGCTGTAACTTGGAACAAAACATGGCTCATATGCTGTTCCCCATCCTGGCTCACCACCCCTTGATACTCTGGAGGAAGACAGATTTATTCTTTCTCTGATTACCCTTCTGTCCCAGAGGCCAGCCTGTTGGTATTCCAGTACCATCCTGATGTCCCAGGAATATCACATGGTCGACAAACACTCCACTGAGCAGTTTCCAACCAAGCAGATCATTTGTGCTCTTCAGTATCCCGGTTGTTGCTACCTCCTCCTGGGACGATGACCAAGACAGGGTCTGTGAAGGTGAAAAAGATTTCAGAATCCGTTGTGTATGAATGAACCATGGGGAGAATGGTATTTAAAATTCTTAAGCCTTGTGGACAGAAATCTGTCTTTTCATTTCACAGATGTGTTGTACCCTCAGTTCATCTTGTTGGGAGGTACATGATGTCTATTGTCCTACTACTGGTGACCCTAACTGGGGTCTATTGGTTACCACCGTAACCATGAAGTTGTCCTTTCCCCCTCTGTGACTAATAAGTAATGTGTGAGGAAATACTCTGAGTTCTTCAAGCTTTCATCCACTAATTTTAATATCTATTGATGCTTTTTGCCTGAACCAATTATTAGTGTGGTGGTTGCCAAATGGTAATTTTTTAAAAATTCCATCATTCCTTCTATATTTAGTAGTTGGCACTCTACTGTAGGGAAGAGCTTTTCCTTATATTTATATAGCATGGACTAAGCATTTCGATCTGATGCTGAGGATTATTATGTTACTGTGAAAAATGAATAATCTGAATCTAATGAGGAATATCAGATAAACCCCAACTGAGAGAGATTATATAGAATAAAAGCCATTTTTTCTTAAAAATGCTAAGGGCATGGAAGACAGTGAATCTTTTTTTAAGTTTATTTATTTATTTTGAGAGACGGACAGCATGAGTGAGGGAGGGACAGAGAGCCAGAGAATCCCAAGCAGCCTCTCTGCTGCCAGCTAGAGTCCAGTGAGGGGCTTGATCCCACAAACTGAGAGGATGACCTGAGCCGAAATCAAGAGTCAGACGCTTAGCTGACTGAACTACCCAGGCATGCCGGGAAACAGTGAATCTTCAAGAACTACTCCAGTTTAAAAGAAAGTGAAGAGAAATGTGGGGCACCTGGGCAATACCTCGCGCTGCCCCTGTGTAGGTGAAGGCAGGTGGTTTGAATGGCCATCACAGGAATTGGCTCCTGGCCCTCCTGAGTGCAGATGAAGTTCCAGCTGATCCTGCTGAAGGAGACAGGAGACAGCCAAAAGGATGATGGGAAATTGATCCCAGTAACATTTAGAAAGACTTGCCTTCTGAAAGAGCCTCACAGTTTGTCCATGAGTAAGTTCCTATGAAAATCCAATAAAAGAGGAAAGAAGCAGGAGAGGGAGGTTTTCATCTCTTGACCAATTTCTTTCATCTGGGGCCTGATTTCTTTCTCTCCGAGGACTCGAGCTGATTTAACAGACTAATATTCTCTTTGGGGAAACTTTCATGATGATCCCAGCCTCATTCTTTGCAGGAGGGTGTGGAACAGATCTTGCAAGGGGTTGATGGGACTGATTTTTGGCAGTCTTACCCAAACCCCGACTCTCCAAAGGCAGAGTTCTGATCCACTGCTACAGAGTCAGCATTGAAGAACCCAAAGCGTTCCCGCAGGCAGTCACACCTGAGCTCAACACTGAGCTGCTCTGAGCTCTTAGGGCCTGCAAATGGAATGTGTTGCTTCCTCATTTACTGACCTGCTCCATTCAGCACAACAGCAAGTAGGGGCTGTCTGAGTCTCCAGGTGGCTGTTTCCATTCAGCAAGAGAAGCAAGCCTGAATACAAAGTCTGCAATTACTAGGATGCATTCTGCATCCCACCATATCAGTAAGTTACACAGGATTTCGAATTATGCTCTCTTCACTGTATACCGCCAAACGTAGGCAGTTTTATCCTGCTCTTCATGACTTTTAGCCCTTAAAAGAGAAGGCACCTGTGTTGGATATATCCTGCTTGTCTTCCCTTTGCCTAAATTGGTGCCAGCGCTAGTGCTGGGCACATCCCCTTGGGGATGCTTTAATATCACTAGGGTCCAGAAATGGCTGCTCTCATCTGCAGATCAGGCCGGCGTCAGCAGCTGGAGTATGTCCCTCAGAGACTGAAGGCAAAATTATTTGAGATAACCGCATGTGGATCCCAAGGGAGTAGTGGTGGTTTGTTTGCTCTTTCAACTACATTTATTGCAATGTAGCATTTCTGAGAGGGTGTGCTGGGCCAGGGAACTGACAAGGAAGTAACTGCCAAAGGAAGGCTGACTGCCACATGAATCTGACCTTACAGGTTGTGCTAAATGATGTGGAAAGAACTTCAACTCTAAGATTGACTGACATTTTAATAGGCACCTGAAAATCCCATCAGTGGTAGGAGGTGCGAATGTACCAATGGCTGGCGTTGTGTAGCACTGGGCGGCAGCTCTTATTAGTGCTGTGTCTACAGGCCTGGGGTTTTAGGATTAGACAGGTAATAATTCTTTGTTGACCGAGCACTCAAAAGACAAGTCTATTTGTAGTAGAAAACCCTGGTGTCTGCAGGGAAGCCTTTGGGTTTCATCTTAAATGAGGTGGCAAGCCGTTAGCAGCAGAGACTGGAGTCAGGCTGCCTTTGTTTATTCCTGAACCCCACCGATTCCTAGCTGTGTGGCCCTGTGGAAGTTATTTATTATCTCTAGGTCTTAGTTTCTTTATCAGTGAAATGGGGCTAGTAATAGTACTTACTCTGTATGGTCGTGGTGGGATGTTTAAATCAGTAAATGTAGGTAAAGCACGTAGAAGCGGGTCTGGCATGTAGCAGGCATTTTGTGATTATTGGCATGAAAGTATTATTATAAATTAAGAGCCCTCTTGAAGGCTGTTGATTGTGATCCTGCTTCTTGATTATCTCATAGAACTTGGAAAACGCCACAGGTGGATACAGATCATTAAACTGGCTCCTTGCCACACACATTGCTTGAGTTTCTTTTGCCTTAAAGACCTAAATCTCCATTCTCTAAGTTGAGTTCTTACCATTTTACACACTTGGTAAAAGTAAGGATAATAATAGTTTAGTATTTACTTTATATGGTCGTTGGTGAAATGGTCTATATTACATAGATGAGAAAACTGAGACTCCAAGAAGTGAAGCCACTTGTCCAAAGTCACACAGTGAGTCACACCCGAGATACACTTCAAGTGTTCTAGTTCTTTAGCCTGGGCTTGTTTGTTTTGTACAGAAGTTAAGGAACTTGACTCCTTCAATTTACCTAGATGGTAAGTGGCAGGGCTACAGTTTGAACCCATACAGGATGGATCCAGGATCTGATTTCACAGCACAGCGATAGTGTGTTCTTAAGTGGGTCTTAAGGAGAGTCCTTTAATACAAAGGAGGTACAGTAAAACCCTGGATTGTGAGTAACTTGTACTGCAGGGTTTGGCAAGTGAGGCAAATATTTCTAATAAATTTTAACTTGATAAATGAGAGCGATGTCTTGTAATAGGAGTAGTATGTGATGCCAAACATCACATGATCACAGCTGAGCCAGTGGTTCTTCTCTCTCTCTCTCTCTCTGTCTCTCTCTCTCTGCCTGATAGTGGGTGATCGATTATCTCCCATGCTTGGATGTATAGCCCTGGGCTCTTAAGTGCTCTGCCACAGAAAGATTGGGGTTGAGTGGGGAGGGAAGTGACACTCAAAACATGCAGTATTTTCAGAGTGAGTAAGTGGACATGGAAATTCAGTCAGTTATATCCTAATGATAACAAGGCAGATAACAGGTCTGGCCTACACAATTTCAAACAGCCATTCTAACTGGTTCTAAAAAATGACAGATTGCTTTTGCTTGCTGCTCAGGCATTGCTTAAAGAGCTGTGAGGGCCAGGCCTCTTAGAAGGTGTTCCGATCTTGCAGTCCTGGAATGTAGCATGTAGGCTCAGCCCCTCGTCTTCGAGATGGGGAACGGTGCTGGAGAGAGGCCAGGCCCTTGCCTATATGTTTGTGGCATCTCCCCTGAGTTCATCCTTCCTGTGAGGGTCCTTCTTGGCAGGAAAAAAGAGGAAGTATCTATTCTTCCATTGTTGGTTCAACACACATTTATTGTATGATCAACACTGTTGGATAAATGAATTTCCTTGACATTTGAGCTTGTTTCTGTTCGCCTTGCCACACTGTGTGTCTGGATCCCTCGTAGCCTTCAATCTCAGCTCACACGTCACCTCCTTGGAGAAATCTTTCCTGGCCACTCTATCTAACATATCTCGTCCTTCTCAGCCATTCTTTGTTTGATCATTTTGTGTCCTTCATAACATCTGTGCTATGGAGGCAGTCCTGTGTGTTTATTTACCATTCACTTCCTTTCATGAAGGCAGAGACTTTCCTTGCATTGTTCACTGCTGTAACCCACCTGTATGGAACAAAACTGCACATGGTGGGTGCCCATTCGATATTTGTTGGATGGAAATGAATGAATGAAGAGATACTGATATCTACCCAGGAGGAAAACATTCTGTGCCTTTAAATGGAGATGGAGCAAGGGCTGGGATGCTGGCCTGCAGCCCCTTGGTCCTAATGGTGTGTCCAGCAGGAGTTTAACTAATCAGCACATGCATTTTCTGAATTACAAAGTGTGCCAGGGACATTTTACGTCTGCTAATTGGCTCTGAGGAGAAGGGGTTTTTATAGAAATCACATCCAGCTGGAAGCAAGTCCATGTCAGACCTACTTGCAGATGAGAATGGATGTTTCAAAAGCACTGGCCACCTCATGCAGCTGCAGGTCCCCACAGTCACAGCCCCAGTGAGCCCACCGGCTGTACTCGGCATCACAGACCCTACACCTTCTGCAGGTGAGGAGTGAGGTCATGGGGGGCAATCAGAAGAGAAAAGGCTGATGAGGGTTATGGCCTAAGGTGCATTTAAAATAACTGTCATATTGTCTCAACCCTGGGCCAATTACCAGCTTATCTAAAAAGTGAAGAAACAAAAATCCAGGATTTCTAGTTTTAAGGAGCCAGCCCCTTTCCTTCCTTATCATGACCTTGGTCAAGTGATGTAACCTCTAAGCCTCAGTTGTTTGATCCAGTTCACAGGTGATACTAACACTTAGCCCCTGAAGTGTTGTGAGGATTACATGAGCCACACACATGTCAACATTAAAGACAGCTAACACCACAAGCGCTACGTGTCGGGCCCTGTGTTCTTAAGTTGTGTCCATTCTCCCATTTACTCCCTGCCACACACTCAGGAAATGCATCCTTACTGCCTGTGCTTTACAAGGAAGGGGACTAAAGGCTGGGAGATTCAGTGACTCGCCTACAGTGACACAGGGAGGAAACACAGAGTCTGAACTTGAATCCGGGCTACCTGACTTGCTGGGCTCTTAACCACCCCTGTAAGTCACCCTCTGAGTGATTAGCTCAGTACCTGGTGTTCAGTACACATGTAACCAATGGCAGCTCATGAGGTTCTGTTCTTAGCATTTCTCCTGCTCACCTGCTTTCAAGGCTACAAACTCCTCCAGCAATTACGGCTTGTAGGGTTCCTTGTGCACCCCAGCATCTGGCCTCCCTGGCTCACTCGATGCTGTCAGTAACCCTTTGAAATGCTGACAGCTGTTTCCACTCTTCAGAGGTTAGTTAGCTTGGTCCCAGATCCGAGTGCCAAGAAGACCAGGATTTGGGATTCTAGAGCCCAGGTGTTTCCTCTGCACATGACAACGTTTCTCGTGCTAACATCTCTCAGAATGTGTTTCTCCTCACTGAAGCCCCCGACAACTGAAACACAACCTGGTTGCCTCCCCCCGCCCCCAACTTCTGTTTGTACTGTAGAGCCTCACTTTTTACTGTACTCTCTGATGTTGAGTTGTGCCTCCATATCCATTTCTTGGTACTCACCGCCGTTTATTAAACACTTCGTGTATGCCATTCAACAGTCAGTGCTATACATGCATGATTTCATCTAATCCTGCTGAGAACCCTATGAGGTGGAGGTTCTGATGCCCATTTCACAGGCCAGCAAACAGGTTTGGGGGGGTGTCATAACCTATCCAAGTTTGTTTAGTCATTTGCCAAAGGAAACATAACAGGAAAGGGACAAAGCTGGGATGAAACCCCTTAGGATTTGATTCCAAAACCCATCATCTGAACTATTATATTATATTGCTTTTCTGTATCTTGTAAAGTTGTAGTGGATTGGGAACATAGCTGGTGTAGCTTCTCCCAAATCCTGTTTGACCAATGCCTTAAAATCTAGTCCTTTGTTTGAAGTCTCTGTGATGAAGAAACCCTAGGTTTTCAAAATTGCCAATATCTAAAAACAGTGTAAGCTTAAAAAAGAACTCCACTTATAAATAGAATGTGCAGAATGGGCTATTTGGAAATGTGGTTCTGATATCTAAAATTCCCTTCCACCCTCTGACTGTCTGACTGCTCTGTTCCTCGTCATGGAAGCTAGTGCTATCTCTCTTGAGCTGTGCCTGACATATCCTTTTCATGCAGCGAAGTTTTTTCCAGCCTTTTGCTTGACAGAGATGTAAAACATCTCCCCAAGGAAATGGGAGTAGGGAAGGGCCAGGAATCAGGGGTAGGTACAACCCTTTGAAGGCCATATTTGAATTTCTCTTTGGCCTCCTAGGTATTTCTTTTGCCTCCTTACTTTTAGATTCAGACTTGCCTTTGCTTTATTTGTGAAGGTCTACTGAATGCCACTAGCTCTCACGATCGTCTTGGGTTGTCCAGGGAGTCACTGTTTTCATGGGGAGGGCATCAGAATGGCTCTGACCTCCAGGACATATGTGACCTACAGCAATCAAGCTCTGACATCACAAATAGCCTTCATCAAGTTGGTTGGTCATGCTAGCATTGATTCTAATAGCATTAAGCGAGGACACACAAAATGGCTTTTGCAAATTCCTTTGGCCTTTCTCTCTGGGTCTTGGCTGGCATACTTTTATTTCTTACTGGGCTATAGCTCTTGTCCATCCAGCAGTGACCCTCTTTGCATAATTATCTTGCATCTGTGGGTGTGTATTTATCCCTGAAAGCAATCACCTTTGAACTTTGGATAAATACCAGCAGGGAACACTGGAAGATGTTCTTGCTCTTGAGTCCTCTTGTTCCCACAGAGAAGATGAAAGTGGAGGGTCATTTTGGAAATCATATCCCCCATCTTCTGGGTCTCTGTTCTGTATCATTTAAGATGAGGACACCCAAAACCAGAAATAAACTCATGAAGAGGGAGAAATCTAAGGAATGCAGAATGATTATCATGTTTTGACGTCAATGATCCAGAACCACATTGCAAGCTTTGGTTCTTTTTCAAGTTGCTTTGCTGTATCTGGCTGCCCTTGTAGCAGGGGTACATTTACCTTTTGGATATTCTGTTCAGAACACTCTCAGTTACTTTCCTTCCCACCCCTGCTTCTTGATGACAAGACCCTTATAGTTTTTCTCTTGGAGGGCTTGACCCTCTGAGTGAAGCTATCCCCTGACGCCATCCTCAGTCCCATGAGTTCAGAGGCACACATCGATTTGTCCATCCTATCCAGCCTCAGCCATGTTGTGTGATACTAGTTGCCACTGAACAAGAGGGACGTGGTGATTTCACGTTAAGGTTTGGGATCAGAGTGCTGGGTTCTAGTCCTTTCTGGCTTGGATGGGTCATTTGACCTCTGAGCTTTAATTGTAATCTCTGAAATGGGATAATGTGATACCTCCCCTCCTAGGGTTGGATAGAATTAGATGGTATAAGGCATGTAAGGTTCTTGGTACATAGTAGGTCCTCAGTAAATGGTGACAATTATTGCTGAATGGAAAGTCATAGACACTTTTTTTTTTTTAAGTCTCCCTCCCATCTCAAACTAATTATGTAACCTTATGACATTGAAATGTTCCGAGTCTCAGTTTCTTGATCTGTAGTCAGGGGACAAAAATAGCTTTTCCCTGTAGACTTCACAAGGTTCTTGTGAGAATTTATCAGCAGCAGCCAGATCTGTTTTAGTATCAGACTCTGAGGATCTGCTTCTGGTTTCTGCAGGTGGCTCCCCAGAGGCGCCAGGCAGGGCTCAGAGGAGAGCTGCCTGGAAAGTCCTGTACTCAAACCATTTGGCCACAGCCACAACCCATATTTCCCCTGTTGGGGAGCAGCAAGTTCTCTCTAAACAGCTGTACTGGGAAATCTTATAAAAATCCCTCTCAACTACAACTTCTTAAAACCTGAGACACTGTACATCAAAATCTCAATTCCCAGCAATGACCCAAAGCCTTAGAATCCTAGTGACAGAGGCCAGATGGGAGTTCGAATAATCAGCAGGGTATCTGTGGCCTCAGGTTATAATATCTGCTTTGACTAGTGATTACTAAGCAGATCTATGAGCTGCACTGAAAATACATATGGTACATGTATGGAAAGCTCACAAGAGAATGATGAGCACTGAGTTCAGGATAGTGGTTGTGAGGGAAGTGGGGATGAGGGGAAGAAGGAGGTTGGATGAAGCACATAGAAGGCTTCAATGGGATCGATAATGACAATATTTTTAAAAAGCTAGATGATAGATATATGGTTACCTGTTGTGTGATCAATTATATATATATGTACACACATGTGTGTGTGTGTGTGTCACACATACCATTTAATTGAATAAAGGGAGAGGGCAGAAATGAGTACCCAAACGCAGGGAAATTAATAATAAACACCACTCTGTGAGGCCCATATATATTTTGTCTCTCCTGTGAACCCCTGAATCCCCACTATCTCTCACAGAGCCTGATTCAGAGTGAGTGGTGGATAACTGTTATTGAATGTACAGGTGGACACGTGAATCTGCAGCACCCCACCCCCATCCTTGTCACCTTTGTCCCACCTCTACAGCACTCTATATGTCAAAGTGAAGGTCAGTAGGCAGAAGGGCTTCCTGAGAACATTTTGTTTCTGCTCTGGTCTAGGACACAGTACTACGGCCTGGCAAACAGATGGCTTGCTCATTTAACATTGTTCTTTTTCAAGCAAAATGTCCTTGCAAGATTTATTCTCAGGGACACCAACCTGCTGGCAAGGATCTTTGGAGTTAACTCCTCTGGTTTGGTCTTGCCTGCCAGATGCATTCCCCAAGTGTCTGTCACTCATGGTCACCTGAGAGGCTGCTGAAAGTGCTAACACTCCCTTCTCTCAGCCAAAGGCACAACCAAGGTCTTTACCGCAAGACGTAAACAAGAGAAGTACCCGTGGCAGCAGCTGCTGGCCCTGGGATAGCCTAGCTTGCTCAGCACTTGCTCCCAGTGGGGAGAATTGATAGGACTCTGCTCTTCTGCCAGCCATAGCTGTTTACTTGCTGGGAAGAGAGTCCAGGGGCTGTGACGCTGGTCTGTGTGGGCAGAGACAAGCGAGCAGATGAGAATCATGCCTGCTCATCGTACTGGAACAAATGACTTCCGTGATTGCCCAATTGATGCCAGTGGAGCTGGGAAGCTAAAGGGCATTGCTGGTGCCTATGAAAATGTTTGCTGAAAGAGGCAGCCTGGTGAGCAAGGAACTACCCACCCTCCAAATCCATGCCTTTCCTAAGCCAAAAGCCTTGATAGAGGTGATTGTGTATGGGATGGACAGTGGCTAGGATTTGGGCTGGAAGGAGTGCCCTCAATCTCCGAGGGACCTCTTTGGGCCTTATTCTGTGTATCAGGGTAACAGTGAAGATATTTAACAACTGGTATGGTGTGGTCACTAGCCAATAAGAATGAAGAAGAGCTTTATTGCTGAAGGTCTCAGCTGCACCTGGCCTGAGCCCTTTAGCAGTTGATGGGGAAAATGGGGAGAAAGGGCGAGGGGGCAGGAGTGGGGAGAGGACTTGGGGAGCTCTGGGCATCCACTGTTCACTTACCACTATAGGCTTAGTTCAAGATATTAGCAACCAGTGTGGCCACATTCCCGACTGACTATATGGTATGAGAAAGGTGGATTTGAATCTCGTACATCAGAATCACTTGGGGAGTATGTTGAAAACACAGGTGCCTAGTCCCCACTTCAAAACTGTTGAGCTCTGTCAGCTAGCCTACTACACTTTGGAGACCTGAGTGCCTGGATCTCCTGATCTCTAAGGGTCCAGCTCTAACTTTTGGTGCATCACTGAAGATTTTGAAGTGAAGTCCAGCTCACAGACTATAGGAGAACATGCCTCGTTCAAGTGGAGGTCATGTGAGTGCGGGAAGCAGGGTGGTAGGGCTGTGGCAAATTGAAGAGTGCGATGTCTGTCTAACTAAAGCTTGACCCTGACCCAGCACCCCTGGATGACTGCTGCTCTGAAATGCTGGTCTGACATGGACAGACATTGTTAAATTTTAAGAGAAGTTGGAAGCCAGTGAGCCATGTGTTTAGTCAGTCCTGAACCTCAGCAATTCACAGATGGAGCACTGCTTCAGACTCTTTCTACTCCAAAAGCACAAGGTGAGGGTCCTGATGCTGCTTAAGGAGACCTTTTTCTTCAAGTGTGGCCCTAAGAGTCCGTTGTCAGCTGCTTGTCACCTCTCAGATGTCCCCCTGACCCTGTTCTCCCAAATCAGAGCCTGCCCTCAGCAGCTTTACTGGCACTGAGATGCCGTGCTCTTAGGAGGCAAAGGGGCACCTTCCCAGCAACTCTGAGTCTTAGCTGAGCAGTGGAGCTCTCAAAGGATGGGATGCTTGGCCTCAGACGGGAAGTGCTTGTGTCTACCGAGGATCTCTGGAATGTTTCACAAAGAAGTGGATTCCTCTAAGAGAATATGGCTTGATTAATACATTTAAACCCAAGTGTCAAATGCTTCTATCTTTGCTTGGGATGCCATTCTCCCCACCCTTTTTTCTGACTCCTACATGTTCTTCAGGACTTACTTAGTCTGGCCTGTGTTCTGACCTCCATGATGGGGCTCTACTAGTTTTCTTCTAGCACCTTCACCTTGGCCATGCCCTTGCTTTAGATTTTCTCACCTGGAGAAAATCCACCTGGAGTGGCCTGCTCCCTTAAAAATGTCCAAATTTGATATGCGAGGGGTGTGCACCATGTCACTTTATAATATGTCAGTCCTTACAATAGCCCAGTGAGATTGGCACTATTATGATTCCTATGTAGGAAAACAAGGATCAGAGAGGTTAAGTAACTTGTCCAACATTATATGGCTAGTAAGTGGGGATTGGATTTGAACTTAGCCTGTGTGTAGCAGAGTCTACATTTGTAACCTCTGTACTGTGTTATGTCCCTGCAGCCTGAAGTCAGTGCCTGAGGTCAAGGATGGTCTCTTAATTCATAAATCATAGTCCCACACTGGGTTTTGAAGTCAGATACCTTGAACTCAGGCTGTGGGCAGCTTTCAAACTCAGTCTGCTACAATCTGTGTTTACCCTTCATGCCTTGGTTTCCTTGGCCCTGTACTGGGGACAATAATAGTTGCCTTATGAGGTTATAGCAGACACAACAGGAGAGGGTGTATCTATTGTTTTCACTGTGGTGCCCTACACCCAGGAAATGTCTGAAACGCATTGGTGGAATAAATGATTGGAAGTGCCAGTGGGTTCAACTTTATTTGGAAATGACACTCTCCTGATCCTTTTGAATGCTCATATGATCCTACAAAGATGGGGTTTGGTTTGGGAGGGAATACATTTGATGTTGGGTATTGGTGAAGAGTCTGGATGGAATGGGGGTGTCAAACTTGCAGAGCTGTTCACATTTCTCAGAAAGGCCACCCTATACAGAGAGTGGGCAATTGGAAAAAAATTCTTTTTCATTTGGAAGTCAAGGACTATCTCCATTACTCCAGTACAACCCAGTTGTCAGCCACAACAATTAAAAATTAACTGGATCCATTGCTACTGAGGCACAGACTAAATATTTGCTTGGCTGGTCATCTCATAAACCTGCCATTCTGGTTGTAGAGTAGCTTGCCAAACTCATAGCTAAATTCATTGAGGGTGTTCTTTTGAAGATGCCTCCCTGTCCTTGTGACTTGCTCCCCATTCTCCATCTAGATTTATATTCAGCTCAGAGAGGTGAGGAGTTGGTCATGTTGTCTCTGTTGAGTAGACAAGGGTCATATCTCACAGAAACATAGCATGTGTTACCCGGTTGTCTCTACCAACTCCAGAGGTTTGACACATGCACAGTGTTTCTTGGTAGGATTATGGTTTTGTTTTTGCTTTATTAATATCTGGAAAAGTAGGTGGACAATTCAGTTTGTTGTATGTGTGTGTGTGTGGGGGGGTAGGGGGATGGTTATGTAAAGATAAATGTTTTAATTCCAGGATTTCAAGAGCTGTCCAGGGAAAAGGTCTAATTAGACTTGCCCTTTTTTTTTTTTTTTAATGACACCCAGCCTTAGTGGCAAATGGCATTTATGCACTAAGGTGCTCACATTGTTGGGCATGCAATAAATGTTAAGTCACAACAGTTATGTGTAATGAGAATTAATGGGTTGTATTACAACGTTGCCTCCGCTCTCTGGGGTGCCCCCTCAGCCCTGTTTGTAAGGCTCTCACTTCGCCCCATCTCAGTGCGGTCACCTGCTTTGCAGACCACCTTTCTGTTCCTAGTCATCATGAGTGTCAAAGCCTTTTCCCTTCTTCCCTGACACGTCCCTCCAGTGTATCTTTCTCTCTCCTACTCACCACCCCCACCTTCTCTCTGACCGCTCTTATTCATGCCACAGCTCCATTCTCCCTTTCCTCTCCCACCTTGTCTGCTGGGTCCCTTTGACAGCAGCTGTCCTCTGGGGAGTGTCCCCAGTCCAGCCTTGGACTGGCATCTTCTCACTGACCCTGCTGCCTTATCCCACAACTGGGTGAAACAGCTAATCTGCCCCAATGTAAAGAAATAGGAGAAGGTAAAGGCTGTCGTCACGCAAATGGAATATATATCTAAACTCAAACCCCTTATGCAGTTTCTCTGAAGCATGCTGTGTTTTCTTGGGGAAGTCAGCCTGGAGCCAGGATGAATGAATTATCCGTAATTCCACACAGGACCCTACCCATATCTCTGTGCCTCCTGCTTCATTTGTCGTGTGGGATTATAGATGGGAAAACAGACTGAAAGGCTTAAAGTGTGATTGATCATCGCTTTCTCTCTGACCCTCTCGTTTGGACCAAATCCAGTGAGCTGACTCCCTTTGGCTTTAGAGGGTTCTCAGAATGATCAGAGTATCTACCTCGCATCCTTCCCCCATGTCCCCTTGGCAGCCACGATATGACTCTATGGAGGGAACAGCGTATGGCAGCCACTGGTGGTCAGCACACGGGCCCCAAAGATGGCAGAAGCTGTCCTCATGCTTGTTGAGAAAATGGTGAGGAGGCCAAAGAAGCAAATCAACATGACCCCATTGTGATGCCCCTGGCTGAAGCCTCTTTGAGGACACCAGAGAGATGCTACATGGAACACAAGGGATGAGGGACCAGGGAAGGGTGGGCAAGACTGTCTCCCATTCCTTGGTCTGAGTCAAAGGAATCAAAGCTGCATCAAAGCATTCTGTGTGGAAGGCCGTACATACACTTTCTCTTCCCACCCAGGGCAGGAACCCTGTTCGCACCTTTCTTCTCCCACCTGCCGACGGAGCAAGGACCTGTGCTCAAGCACCCAAAGAATGGCAGGACGCCATCAGTGGAGGCAGACTGTATTTAAATGCAATTCACCTCTTTTGGGTCTGGGAAAAGCCACCCGTAGCTTCATTTGCTGGGAAACACGGTCTGTGTGGCCGCAGCAGTGGGCACTGGGGCGGTGGTCTTGCCCAAAGTCGACTTCCTCCGGAGGTCTGTCTGCTGTCCGGAATGGCAGCCGCTTCGGTGGGCGAATAGGATGGTCATCTCTGGGCCTGAAGGGGCTGCTTCGGGCTGGGACCCCTTCGGGGTGGCGGGCTGTTCAGGCTTTCCTGACGTGGGGTGGGTGGTGTACTGTTTGGCCGGAGGAGGGCTGTAATTCTGAAATCTCACGGTTTTGACTTGCTGCAAGAGAAAGGAGAGCACAGGGGCCCAGGTGAGGTGGGAGCGGTGTCCCCGGGACGTGAGCCCTGCTGTTTCTCCACACACGCCCCTACTTAAAACGCCTCATTTCTATGTTCACTCTGCAAATGCCTGCCTCTACTGTGAGGGTCTCCAATGCACCACACTCTCTGGTAGGTGCTGTGGGTCCAAGAGGGAACAAGACTGTCCTAACAGACAGTGTTACCATGCGCTGTGGTGGCGAAAGTGGAAGACCCTAGGGGTGTGCAGAGGCCTATCTAACAGCAGCTGGAGTAGGGTAGCCAGGGAAGGCCTCTTAGAGCCACAGCTATTTAAACAGAGAACTGAAGAACGATTAGAAATTTCCCCGGGGGAAATGGGAGAGGCAATCCCTTGAGCAAAGGCCTCAGGCCAGAGGCTGCGGCCTCTTCCAGAAAGTACAAGAGCTTCACCTTCCCTTTCTCCTTGACACCTGCAGTTCAGGCCTATCTCTAGGCCCACCTCTTCCTTGAGGCACCCCCATCCCCTTGCCTGCTGACTGCAACTCAAAGTCTCATGGTGGCCTTATATCCTCAGAGCAGAGTTTGCAAAGTGGACTCCTGCTGTTTGAATTTAGTCTGCAACATGTTTGAGAGTCTGATGTAGTTGCTGACACATAAAAATGGGGATATTGCACATAAAAATTAGAATTTCATAGGTCTCTTAAAAAATCAAAGAGCTGATATGTTGAGGCCTGTGCGCTAATGAGTCAGAGCTCATGAGCTGGTCCGCCTTCATATGGAACGCATGGTCTCCTGTCGCCCAAGCCCCCCAACCCCCCCCTTTTTTTTTTTTTAACTTTTAAAGCTTTTTTCCTCCCTCTTTCTTTCACCTCTCCTTGTCTCTTATATAGCTACCTTGTACCAACACGTATTTCTTGAGCACATCCCTGATTTAGGCCTTAATAGTGTTCTGTGCTGCTACTTAGTAATTGTTTTTTTTTTTTTTTTTAATGACATTGGATCCTAGTGTCCCCCACTGAGAATCCAAGTTTCTTCATTCTTTTGACCCTCACCATATCTCACAGAGGTCTGGGCACTTATTAAATGCTGACTGTGAGGGCTGTGTCTCAAGCATGTTATTGAGAGTATAAAACTTTTACAAAAACTCAAGGCTTCTAGTGGGAAAAGCCCTGGACTAGAAGTTAAAAGATCTGACCTCTGCCACAGAGGTCACAGTGAAAGTTAGTGGTTGTAGTCATTATAATTGGGTGTGACTTTGATAAATCCCTTAGGTTCTTCTGTGTCTCAGTGGCCTCTTCTATATCATGAGCACTTATGACCAAACCCTGTTGGATTACGTTACACATCTCATCTCATTTTATCTCTTTGTCAGTCCTGGGAGCCTGTTACTATTCTTACTGCCATTTTACAGATGGAGCAAAAAGGGTCTCAGGAAGGTGAAGTGTTTTGGCTAAGACACCAGATAGCAAGCAGCTGATCTGGAATTCACATCAGAGAAGGCTTATGACAAAGCCACGTTTTTTCCAACTCACCCTTGGGCCTCGAAAGACGAAAGATGTAGGTACGAATCTTTTCAGGAGGCATATGGAGGAGATAAGGTAACACACCCACAGAGGGTATCAGTGGCCTGAGGGGGTGTGAGGGACACGCTTTGTGTGAGGATTTTTTCGAGGCACTTTTAATGCCTCGCCCAGGTAAAACAAATCTTGGGAGCTGGGACACTGTGCCAGGTTAGGGATATAAGGACTCCGCGCCCCCACCCCTCATGTCACCTCACCCCTACCTTTTCGCTGCCGTTTCTGGAGTTTTCTGGTTTCACCAGGATGGATGGTGGGGCGGAGGCAGGCGGTTTAGGTGGAGGCTCGCTCTTGATGGGGATTTCCTTGCCTTCCATGATGAGGGAGCTGGCTGCGGAGCGGGTCCTGGTGTCGCCGCCCCTGCTGACACACGTGAGGGCAGGCTCTCCGGTGGGAGTGGGCTGCGGTCCCAGTTCGGCCACCACTGTGGAGGGGGCGGGGGGGACCCCCTGCGGCTGGTAGAACGGGAACTGCTGAGGTTGCACCACCATGGCGGGGCTGCGTCTGAGGGAGCCCACCACCAGGGCGGGGATCCCTGTCGGGACGGGCCTCTGCAGGGATCCATCTGAGGAATCACAGGACACAGATATCAGCACCGGGGGCCGCTGACAGTGGCTTTGCTCACACTTGTGTGGGCTGTGTGTCCTGATAGCCCAGAATAGTTAAGTGCTTTCCCAATTTGAGTGTGCTCACATTCTCGCAGGGTCTTTCAAAGGTGACCTTATTCTTTTTTTAGTGCTGTTTGCTGATGCTGGCAGGAAATAACTGGCTAGCTGAATGTTTGGTGGGGGAGCTAGTGTCAGAAGGTATATTACTACTCCCATTTGCCTCCTCCCTCTCTCTCTCTCTCTCTTTCTCTCTCTCTCTCTCTCTCTCTCTCTCACACACACACACACACACACACACACACACACACACACACACACACACACTATTCCCACTTTCTCACTTCGGGCCTGTAAGTTGTAAAGTGAAGAGTAAAGACACACCTAAGGAGACAGCTTCACAGTGAGAAGCAGAGGCAAGCAAACCAAAAGGCAACAAAAGATACAGAAGGAATTGAGAAACACAAGAGTCAGTCTACTGGGGAGGGATGAGAGGGTGGGAGAGAGGGAAGCAGAGAGGACAGAAGGGGAATCTGCTGAACATCTTGAAGAAAATTCTAACAGCAGCTGTAGGCATGTGGCAGTGGGATCGCGCTTGTTGGGGGCCACGGGGAGGAAGGGCAAGTAGAATTAAGGAAGAGAGTGTACAGGCAAACATGACAGCACATGGAAGTAAATTTGGAAAGACTGTTCTTGAGTTAGGGCTATGTGTGGATGAGCTTTGCAAAGTCCCGTGACAGATGTTCTGGAATCAGACTTCCTCCCAGGGGGCCTGGGACGGGTCAGCCACATCCCCTCTCTGCATCTCAGCCCCTGGTGGGTAAACCCAGCACCTGACGGGGCTGCTGGGAGGCTGACATTTCGCGATGTGTGAAAAGCACTACGACAGCGCCTGGAACATAATAAACGCCCCATGTTTCTAAGATTTTGTTGTTTTTGAGTAAAGGACAGAAAACTCAAAAAATACAAGGTCCAGGACTATGGTTTTATCCCTTCATTGACCCTTTTTGTTTTGTTTTGTTTTTGTTGCTGTTAATGGAGATGATCTTCCCTCAGTAAAAGGAAGCCATTCCTACCCCTCAAATTCTCTAGAAGACAGGATATACGCCCTTGTCATCTCTCAGGCATGTGTCTTTTACGTGAATAGGGATGTCACTGCACTCTCTGGGGAGACAGGCACACCCTTGGGAAACACCTCCATCCACTTCTCCGAAAGCATCTCTGAGCATTTAGGGAGCATGGATGACATCCAGTCAGAGATGTTAGTCCTTTGTGATAGCCTCTGGACATGAGTCTGAATCACAGGCATTTGTGTCCAGCACAGGGGGCCTGAGCCAATGCCATGTTCTACATCTGGACTCTTGGTCAAGCCAGATGTGAACATGAAAAGCAGAAGTCTTATGAAACGCAGTTGGTGTTCTCAGCTGCCGTGAATAAGCCAGGTGCCATTTACACAAATGTGCCCTTTCAATGTAGACATTTATTTTTTCACTGACAGCCGTACGGGGCTCACAGTCAGTTCTCCTGTCATCTGTCTTTGCTGTGGGGAGATTGATAGCTTGACTAGCCTCACCTTGGGAAAGGGAGAGAAAAGGCCTCTGGGACCTGAGAAAGTCAAAGCAGCACTGGACAGACCTATCCTTAGGCTCCTGGAAACATGTGAAAAATTGGTTTTATGCCTCATCTATTTATCTTGTCAGTTCTTATTACCAAGAGATTTAATGCTTTCTTATTTACATATGGATACAGTGCAGTCATAACTCTTGGTCAGTCAAGATCTATGCAAAGGTAGAGAGGGAGTGTGTGAAAGGAAGTATGAGCAGTTGACAGTGGGGTACAGTCTTCAGTGCTCATAAGTGGTGTAGACTGAGTGTGAACGTTCCAACACTGAGTCACTTCACACACTGGATGGGCCAAAGAGGACCTGTTTACTGGTAGTAGTAATGATGGTACTGATAAAATTATTACTTTATAAAAATAGCTATTACTTCTTAAGGCTTATGATGTGCCAGGCACGTGCCATCAGTCTTACATGGATCCTTTTATTAAATTCACCCAATAGCTCCAAAGAGCCCTGATTTTAATGTTTGTTTATTTTGAGAGAGGGGGAGAGAGACAGAGCGTGAGCAGAGAACGGGCAGGGAAAGAGATGGAAAGAGAGGATCCCAAGTAGGCTCCTCCACACTGGCAGTGTGGAGCCTCATGGAGCGGCTCGATCTCACAACTGTGAGATCATGACCTGAGCCAAAATCAACAGCTGGATGCTTACCTGACTGAGCCACCCAGGCGCCCCAGGCAGGTATTATTTTTATTTCCATTTTACAAATGAGAAAACTGGAGACTGAAGAGGTCCACTCGATTGCCCAAGGCTGCCAAAGTGGGATTATTTAGTAGGTGTTTGTGTTGGGCAGGGAGAGGGAGGTGGAAGTGCATGCGGGAGGAGGGAAGAGTGAGGAGGGGCAGGTGGGTAGAGGCAACACAGAGCGAAGTCAAGTACATGGTGGCAAGATCACTGGGAGCCACAGGGCCAAGATACCTGTTTTAATATTCTTGGGATCTTTTCCTGTGTGGCATACTGACCCACATGTTACACTCTTGGTTTGAGTAGTTTTACTGCATTTTCAGGTGTAATCATTTTTTAAGATAGCGAGAGAGATTGTGGAGCCCAGTTGAAATCAGAGGATGAAGAATAAATCAAATTTACTTGGCTCATGGTCTTCTAGAGAGGTACACAAATAGAGAACCTTTGTGTTTTGTGGAACAATGGGCTCCAAACAATTTTTAAAATGCCTGAAAATGAAGTCTTATGTAGCAGTTCAGTATTTTGGGAGATAAAAGCATTGCCATGTGAATCATGTGGATGTTATACAGGTAAAA
Organism: Hyaena hyaena; assembly: GCF_003009895.1. Classification (NCBI taxonomy): domain Eukaryota; kingdom Metazoa; phylum Chordata; class Mammalia; order Carnivora; family Hyaenidae; genus Hyaena; species Hyaena hyaena. The sequence goes on along the minus strand of NW_024081217.1, from coordinate 663,340 downwards.
ATAACAGCAAGGTGCAGAATGGTGCATGCAATAGGTATGATTACAAATACTATTTATATACACAGAAGAGCACCGGGGACAGGGGTTATGGATATAAAGGAGACTTCCTTTTGTACAATAAAATGTTTTTAAACCTAATGTATATATTAATTAAATATACAAAGCAAGATTTGGGGACTGTCAGCATTAGACTCTTCAATCCTCTTTACCCCCCCTCCCCGTCCACCTCCCTGATCTTTCCCATGTTTCCCTTTTGGGCACCCCTGCAGGGTTCCCTGGACCATAGTCTGAGAAGCACTGATCCAGCAAGTACTTTGCTTCTTCTGTCTTACCTAGAGCCAGCATGCCCCTTGGCTGTGTTCTAATCATATGCCGACACTCAGGGCTACTGTCATTCCACCCATTCAGTATACATGTGTGGAGTGACCAAGGGCAGTGACCTTAAGTCAGTCTGGCTTCATCCACTAAGAACAGTCACTATTTGGAAATTAAAAGCAATCTTTCCAGAGGCTTGTATTGAAGCCAGTATCCTGCTTTTGCAAAATGGACTCTGTCAACCCCAGAGTCAGATTCCCCCATCACTTAGCTCTAGGCACGTACCTCTCTGCCACCACTTACTCTTTCTCATGCTGCTCCTCCCGGACTTCTGAAGAGAGCCCTGTCCTAAAGTCCCTGGGCTGGCTGTGCTCCTCACGGGGTTGACGATGGCGGTGGGCACAAAGACGGACTTGAAGGGACGGTTCTGGCGGGGATCACCTTCTGAAATGCTGCCTTGTGAGGACACAGAGGAGTTGGATAATGTCCATGTGGCATAGAGGCCAGGACTCCGAGGATCTGGAAAACTAGATGTCTTTCTGGTTGTTGTAAGTGTTTTAAAGAGAAGAAATAAAGAAAATGCTCAGTTAAGAGTCCTGCTTAAAAACGCTCTCAACTGTAGCCTTAATGTGGCCTTTCTTCACCCTCTTCCTACCAATTATGCTCCCTTTATTAACCACACAGGCTTGATCATGTGGGCCTCACCACCTACAGCTGGGCAACTGTGCACGTGTGCAGAGGCAGGGAGAGGGGCTTATACTGAGGCCCCACTGGAACAAGAACACTTGACTTTTGTCATCTTTCATTCCAGCTATAATCACTCCTAACCCCATGAGTTTGGAGCGCAAGGTCTTGAATGTGTTCAACTCGTTTTGCGGTTCTGATTTCCTATTCATTCCATGACTTATTCCATTAGATTCTAAACTCTTCGAAAGCAGAGATATTATATGCTTTATTTTACATCCTCTGTTTTCTGCAGCTATTGTGTATCAAGAAATGTCTGTTGAATGACTTCCATGATGCTTTCAAGCACTGAAGCCAGTCATTTTGGCTAACACACATTGAGCACTTTTTGTTTGCTGGGCATTGGGCATTGCTTTGCCCACATTCACTCTTGGGTTCTTCACAACAGCCTTCTGAGGTAGGTACTATTAGTGCCAGTATTTTATGGATAAGAAAATAGAGACTTAGAGTTACTTGGCCAAGCATCTACCACACCTGAGATTTGAACCCAGGTCCAGGCTGGCTCTGTGCTCTACCACTGAATAGATCACCATCTTACCACTAGGGAGAGTGTTCTAGCTCTAGGGAGAATGTTCAAGGTATCGTTTAGGTACAAGGAAGCCCTGCATCCTGCTTGAAAGAGATGGACTGAAGCAGTGGGTAGGCCCTACACATCCCTTTGGAAGACCCTCATTTTTCAGCCTTGGGCTCTAATTTTTTTTTTTCCTGGCTGGTTATCACTGCTTTTTTTTTTTTAATTTTAATTTTTTTTTTACAAATAGTTTATTGTCAAGTTGGTTTACATATAACACCCTGTGCTCATCCCCACAAGTGCCCTCGCCCTCCATGCCCATCTCACTCCTTCCCCCCAACACCCATGAGTCCTCAATTTGTTCTCAGTATTCAAGAGTCTTTCATGGTTTGCCTCTCTCCCTTTCCCCCACCATTTCCCCCCTTCTTCTCCCCCATGGTCCTCCATTAAGTTCCTCCTAATCCTCCTCTACGTGCAAACATACGATATCTGTCCTTCTCTGCCTCACTTATTTCACTCAGCATAACACCCTCAAGGTCCATCCATGTTGCTTCACATGGCCAGATTTCATTCTTTCCCATTGCCATGTAGTATTCCATGGTATAGATAAACCACATCTTCTTGATCCATTTGTCCGTTGATGGACACTTAGGCTCTTTCCATGTTTTGGCTATTGTGGAGAGTGCTGCTATGAACATTGGGGTACATGTGCTCCTATGCATCAGCACTCCTGTATCCCTTGGGTAAATTCCTAGCAGTGCTATTGCTGGGTCATAGGGAAGTTCTATTGTTAACTTTTTGAGGAACCTCCACACTGTTTTCCAGAGGGGCTGCACCAGTTTACATTCCCACCAACAGTGTAGTAGGGTGATTGGGCTCTAATTTTTAAGAGTAGTATTAAAGTTTTAGAAAACAGCAATCCTCAGTCAACCACTTCTAGATTGAGACTCCCTGAACCCCATGGAGGAATGGCTGGCATTTTACATGTGCTTCTTTCCCTTTTACCAATCCTACCCCAATATCACAGCCCTGATTAAGCAGTCCATTGATCAGCCTGTCACTCTGTTGATGAAATTACCTCCCTGGGAATAACCAACTCAACCAAGACCCTGGCTCAGAGATGTCCTCCCTGGTAGCCTTCCCATTAACGCCTACAGTCATTTCCCTTTATTTCTCCTCCTCTTCTCTCCTTCTTTAGCTGAAAAAAGTGATATGGCACTTGACAACAAGCCAGCCAGTGGTACAGAGATAGGTAAGGCATCACTTAACGTGGCCACCTCTGCCCAAGAAGCATATGCAGCCAAATGCCCAGGAACGATGCTCACAGTGAAGGGACTTCTATCCACAGCCATCAACCTGCCTCTGGTCCCTGGTGACATGGTCAGTAAAGGAGTATGGGCTGCCCGCAGTAAGAGCTCCTACTCTATTCTGGTGTTCAGGGCTGGCAGAGGACAGAAATCCCCAGCCCTGGCCTCCATAGCTGCATGCTGCATCTGCCTGTTCTTTGAATGGGGGGCCTCAAGGTGTTGAATGCTGTAAAGTGGGTTGGCATCAGGAAAGACAGCTTCCAAAACCATTCCCAGCAGCAGCAAGCACAGAGTACAGTTAATTAGGCCCAAGCCAGCCTTATTCCATAAGTCCCTTTTCTGAATGTTTATAGACCGAGCAGCAACCTGATTTTTCTGAGCCCAGGACTAGGCGAGATTCCAAAAATCCCTAAATCCAGAGTCCTCCATCCAGCACAGGGTCCCTCTATGTCTTTTGGCAAAAAGCTCAGCACTTACCCACCGTTTTCTTCTAACATCAAAGTACTTTGTGAACATGTATTAATTAATCCCCATAACACTCCAGGCCTGAGAACATTCTGATCCTTTTTTCCAGATGGACAGACCGAAAGAAAGGGTGTAAGGAGGAAGGAGTGCATGTTGCCCCTGACTTGCTCCACTGTCCTGCTTTGAGTGTGCAGGTCTGTGTCCCCTTTCCTGTGATTAGAGCCCATAAGACCTCACTCCATCTGTGAAGGGGCATTTACAGCTCTACTGGGCTCACCACTGGCAACAACCTCCTGGTAAGGGAAAGCTTGCAACCTGGCAGTCTTGACATAGTTCTGTGGAGAAAGTTAAAAGAACTGAGTGTTGGCCTTTCTGTTGCTTTTTCCATCCGTAAGGCCAGGCAGGCATATGCACCTTGAGAAGGTTGCAACAAAGAGGAATGTCCTGGCTACTGGGCAGAAGGAATGTGTTGGAAGAACACGAGAGGCAGAGAGGCCTTGGAAACAGGGCCCAAGGGAGGCTGCCGAAAGTCTGACAGCAGGAATCTGAGGCGGAGTTTGGGGGGGCGGGGGTCTGATCAGATGTTGTTGATGGTGTTCTTGCCACGAAAATTCTTCAACTGCATTCACATTCTTTCCTCTCTGGTTCAAGCTTCCAAGCCCCAAGACAGAGCCTCAGACAGTCTGAGACTGTTCCTTAGCTGGGGTGATGGGAGGAGGATGAGGATAAGATGGAAGAGGAGAGAGAGAGAGAGGAGGAGGAGGGGGACAGGAGAAGGAGGAACTGGTTTCTTGAATTTGTGAAAAGGGAAGAAACTAGTGCCTTCCACCAAAATTATGCACAAAGGAGGAAATGTATGTTGGTGCTATTAAGAGGGGATTTGGATGGAAACTTGACAAATGTTCTGCATATCCTGAGCCTGTGGCTGCCTCCAAGTCCTGGGGAAGTATGTCATGGTGGCAGATATTTACTTGTGATCAAGTTGGCTGGACAAGTGAGCATCACTATCTAGCGTAGAGAAAGGGCTGGTGCTCTGGAGGGCACAGCAGCCTTTTCTTCTTTTGGGACTTAAAAGGCTCACTTGCTGAACATTAAAACCCTGGTATTTGGGTCAGCTCTAGTCTGTCTCTCTTTATAGTTAGTCCCCAAACTCTGGCAGGCCCGTTCATTGGGACATAATGCTTAATAAAGCAAAGGTTCAGGGGTGCCTGGGTGGCTCAGTCAGTTAAGTGTCTGACTTTGGCTCAGGTCATGATCTCACGGTTTGTGGGTTCAAGCCCCACATCAGGCTCTGTGCTGACAGCTCAGAACCTGGAGCCTGCTTCAGATTCTGTCTCCCTCTCTCTCTGCTCCTCCCCCACTCACTGTTTCTCTCTCAAAAATAAATAAACATTAAAAAATTAAAATTAAAATTAAAAAAAAGCAAAGGTTCAAGTGCTAAGGGGTCGCTTCATACTTTCGAGCCCTGGCTCTTTTATAAAAGGGTGTCTTCTAGCCCAGGGGGCTAGTGGTGGTGAGAGGTATCACTGCAAACAGAAAACAGAGATGGGAGAAAACCTCATACATAGACCCAAAGAGCAGAAAGGGGCCTTGCACTTGTAGTCCAACCCACTCAGTCCTAACACAACCTTCTAAAAGGAGTAGAAAACTAAGCTGACAAAGGACCACATCACTTGGCCCAAAGAAGCAAAAGGAGAGGGTGGTTAAGAACAAGGGTGATCTGCTCCCAGGTAGATAAATGGGGCATCTTAGACACATGTTTCCTCTAGGGGTGATGGGACCTTCCTTTGTGTCAGGGGACCATCAAGGAGAACTTCACACATAGAGAGGACCAGTCCTCTGTCACCTAACAGCCGTCAGGTAAATATACTCTGAGAGGGATTTGCTCTTCTTGGAAATGCTGGTTCCCTAGAACCGAAACCCCCATCCATGTAAGTAGTGCCTCAGTATACACTTACTTTCAGGATTCTATCAATTGGAGGGAAGGGACAGATTCAGTGGCAACCTATGGCTGAAACTCCATCCACTGTCTGACATGTGGGTGTCTCTAAATAGGTGAGTCTAGATGCTCACGGCTTGCCTAAGGACAAAATACATGCACCTAGAGCAAAGTCAAGAAGGAGAGAAAGGGAAGCTGGAGCCTTAAAATACACTGGAATGGAATTCTCCATGCGTTCTAGTGAGGGTAACCATTTGTCCAGATTTTCCTAGGAGAGTCTCAGTTTACACCTGCTCTCCTGTATTAAGAGTCTCTCCCTCTTTTTTCTTAAGTGTCCTAGTTTGGGGGCAACTAGGTGGTTCAGTCAGTTAAGCATCTGACTTTGGCTCTGGACATAATATAAATTATATATATATATACACATAGTATATATATTTATTTTATATATATATATATATAAAATTTAGCTTCTGGCTCACTGTCATTTTCTCTAACCCAGTTGATCCTACCACAATATGGTCTCATCTAGTCTTAGGATTTTAAATATGTTCTCAAACCTGGACCTTTTTGCCTAAATGCTGGGATTGTATGCTCAACCATTTCCAACATCTCCACCAGGATTGCTAATAGGCATCTAATACTTAATCCACTGAAAACTGAGCTTTTGCTTCCCCTCACATCTCAGAACTCATTCCTCTTGGTTTCCCCCTCTAGCTCAGTAAAAGACAACTCCATTTCCCAGTACCTTGGAGCAAAAAACTAGGACTCACCTGGACTCCTCTATTCTTTCACACCTGATACTTGATTTGTCAGAAAATCCTGCTGTGTGTACCTTCAGAGTATATCGAGAATCTAACCACCTCTCTCTCCATTCATCATCACCTCTCCCCTAGAGTATTACAGTATCCTCTTAGTCTCTCTGTTTCCACATTTCCTTTCTACAGTTTACTCTCAACCAAGCAACTACAGGGAATTTGGTAAATTAGATCATGTCCCTCTTATGCTCAAAACCTTGCAATAGCATTAGAGGCAAATTCCTCATTATGACCTAGGAAATTCTATATGATCTGGCCCACCTGTTACCATTCTGACCTCATCTCCTGCTAAAATCCCCCATTTTCCCTCATCTAATCCAGTCCTACTGGCCTTCATGTCAGGCACACTCCTACTTCAGGGCAATTGTTCTTGCTGTTCCTTGGTCTGGAATACAACTGCCTCTTTGCCTTTTTCTCACTAAGTCCCTTCCTGAACAACCTACTACAATTTTTATCACCCACTCCTACAAATTCTATTCCTCTTTTCTTATTTTTCTTCTTAGCCCTTACCATTAAAACAGCATCTACATTACTTATATACCTTGTTTATTATCTGTCTGTCCCACTAGAATGTAAGTTCTGGTGGGCAGAGATTTCGTGTATTGTTTTCACTGCTGTTTGTCCTGTGTCCAAAAAAGTGCCTGACGCATAGTTTGTGCTCAATCAATATTTTTTGAAACAAGCATCAGTTAGAGACACCCTTAGTTTGCCTTTGGAGATTTTGCAACTTTCTAACAAATTCCAAGAACCTCCCATTGAAGGAGATAAATTCCGCTCCAACTCTCTGCCAGGTGAAGAAATATTTTTATCTAAGCCTGGATCTGTGGAAACCCAGACTTTGCCTGTACTCTTACTAGAAACGGGGTTCTACCACCTCACCAACCAGCCTTATTGGAAAAAAATCTGTGCATAAGAAAGTGCAGCCTTTTATGGAACCAGCTTCTAGGGTGTATCCATTGGTTCACTTTCCCCTTCCCTTCAGGGGACAGATTTCCTGTCTCCACGACCCGTTATGGTTCCTCCGACCCTGTCATCTGCAGCTTTACCCTAGTGTCTCTATGACTGTCTACTGTGGTGTAGTGTTCAGTCTCCTCACCATCCTTGTTGCCCTCTTCCGGACACCGTGCCCCATCTATATGAAGGCTCCCCAAACTGGGCATAGGACTCCAGCTCTGACCTCCCAGAGAGGACCATGGGTTACCACTTTACTTGGGGTTATGTCATAGAGACAGCGTTTGATGTGTGGTGATGGCCTCACTGCGTTGTGACAGGCTGTCCCTGGGCAGATGTGGGGCGGCAGAAGAGGAGCCATGGGGAGTGCTGGGATCTATGGTGGTGGTTTAAGTGAATGGGTTGGGTGTGCCAGAGAACGGAGAAGGTTGGGAGAGCTGTTAGGGACACGGACCTACAGGGTAACCAGCCTTCGGCCTGGGATGTGGATGGGCAGGTGGTGGTCTGAGTCATAGAAACTCTGCCTACTGGCCTAGTGCTTTGGAAGTTTCCTGAGGTGCTCTGAGGGGTCTTCTGATCATCAGAGGCTCCCATTATTTGGCTAGACAGGAGAGTTGGGGTGCAGGATATGAATGGGATTTTGTGTGTTTGTACTATAGAAAATCTGAAACCCAGCTCTTGAGCAGGTTGTTTAACTCTGTACACCACTTTCCTCATCTGTAAAATCATATCTCCCTTATAGGAAGGGCTCTTGACCATAGCCAGTGAGTTAGGAGATGTGAAAGTGCTTCTAAAATGTGAAGAGCTCTAAAAAACATAACTTCCTGCAATAAGAAAAATAAAGTGTTGAGGGTGACTAGGGCCATTTCTTGGCCCATGCTCTGAAGGAGCTTTGAGTCCTTGAGCAGTGAAGCCCACAGATGCCCCCTGGCCTAGGTGACCCCACCCCTGCTGCCTGAGAATGAGGGGACGCACCTGAAAATGGGGATGACATAGTTGTTGGGGAAGATGCCGACCCGCCCAGTGACCAAGGAGACGCCCCTGAGCCAGCCATCCGGGTACTTGCCCAGGACCCTGATGCCTTCTCCTTTCTGTAGGTCCAGCTCATCAGGCCCATGGGCTGAGTAGGAGTGCAGGGCCACAAACCTGGAGAGACAAAGGAACTGGGTAAAGAAGGGGAATGTGTCTGCCGGAGGGCATGAAACCAGGAAAAGGCTGACCTAGTGGTTAGCAATAACAGACTTATTAAAGGTGAAACTTTGGAATGGAAGGCAGGTAATAGAACCTGGTGAAGTAGCAGTGGATGGGCCCACATCCCTGCTCCTCCATAGAGTGCCACACAGCTGTGGATCACTAATTTAGGCCACCTTGGTATTTTGACAATGCGGAAACTGGCCTAGGATAGAGAAAGGAGTTGGTGACCTGGAATTAGTGGTAGAGTCTGCTCTCAAACCTAGAAATTATGGCTCTGCTCAGGATGCTTTTTCATACTACCTAGAGTATCACCCAAGAAAGTGGTTGCCTTCAGCACGTGCAGAGAAAGGAGGTCAGAACAGAAGCCTTTCTGATCTGCTTCTTCTGAGAGCGGGGACATATTTGATCTCCAGGAATGGCCAGAGGAGCTAGTTTAATGTAGGCATGGAAGTGGACATTGGGAAGGAGAGACAGGAGTTGATTTAGTTGGTTAGCAGACAGTGGAGTCCTGGCTACATGGCAGGATGGAGCATAATGGGCTTGTAACATTGCAAAATGTCCTTGGGTTACGGCAGTGACTCTTCACTCTGCAGTCCATGCAGGAGTCAGACAGATAACATCCAGTTATGAGTCAAGGGTGAAGACACTAGTGAGGGTGTGGAAGTGAGAATATATGCTTGATTAAAAGCATTAAAAGTAACCCATGTTGGCTTGCCAGATTTAGGTTACCGATGTATGGCCTCAGGCTGGACATCAAGAAGTCCCTCTAGACTCCAAGGACTGAGATTCTGGAAGGTTTTATCAAATGCGTTGGGTAGGGTGTTCTCCTCTGCAGGGTTTTCCCCCACTAAAATGCTACTTTTACTTTCTTCTGATCTTAAAACAACATCTGTTTATGACCCCACATTTTGAATCTAGAAGAAGACAATAGAAATTGTTCAGTATCCAATCTCCCAGCAATGTTTTGGTGTCCAATCTTCCAGTTTCCTTCTACTCTTGTAAAATAATGAGCTAGGATGATGTAGCTTGCCAGTTTGTGTTTTTCACCATTATTTTCTTTGAAGGATAAAAGGAAGGGGAGTAGTTGTCTCTCTGGATGAGACGGTTTGGGAACAGTGATGCCTGATGGCAGAGGGATGGCGAAGGTGACCTCTTTGGCCAGGCCCCAGAGGGTGGAGGGCTGAGCTTATTACTCACATATTTGCTGAGAGGTGTTGCTGGGAGCTGGGCAGACTGATGATGGCTGTGGAATGTCCTGGCGAGGCAGGTACGGAGTGGTAAGTGCTGACCTACACAGACAGAAAAGACAGCCAAGCAGAACCAGTGAATGCCATGAGCCAGGCCCACAGCAGCGCTGCTGCAGAAAGGCCTGACTCAGCTGAAAACCAAGAGCGTTGCCCAGTGCCACGCATTGTGATCTTCTCTGTGGCTTGTCACTGGGGGCAGAGTGAGGTGGGGATGGACTGGTTTATGGCCTGCCTGGATGGCATGCCAGGGCTGCCTTCCAAATGACTGCTCCAATACGGTGGAAGATGAAGACTCATCCAGTCGCTAGTCAACAGGACACTGCCATGTTCCTCGATCTATTCCCCAGCCTCTCCTGACCCACCTCCCTGTGCACTCACCCCCTCTATGGAAACTTATACTCAGAAAATGATATCATGGCTACTAATGAGAACTTAATACTGGCCAGACACTTTTAAGTGCTTTACAAGTATTAGCTAATTTAATCCTTATGAAAGGTACCATTGACATCCCTAATTTTGGATGATAAATGGAGGGAAAGATCACCCAGTTATAAAGAAACCAAATTTTAAACCAGGGTAGTCTAGGTCCTGAGCCCATACTCTTACTGATGCTAGTATTAACATACTCACGCATGCACACACGCCAGTTTGCCCAGTGACTTATGAAAGTGAATCTGAATAGTGTTTACTTTGCCAGAACGAAAGAGAGAGCAACGCTGCTAAACATACTTGGAAACTACTCTCTTGGAACCTTGCCTATTTATGATATTACCTTGTTTATTTCCTTCACGGCACATATCTCAGAGTTGACTGCCCCACCACGAGACTGTTAAGTTCTGAGGGCAGGGACTATGTCTTGTTCATCACTGTGTTTTCTATGTGCCCAATATATACTTGTGGCCTAAAGAAAAAGTAAATGAATGAAAAGATCTTCCTACCCAGGACACCAAGGACTAAGGTAATCTCAACCATCTCCATGTCATCCAGAGCAAATACATTCAATCTATCTTCAGTTGGGGCCCCATAAATGATGGTAACTATATGTGTGTGGCTTTTTTAGGACTCTGCTTCTGTGGGCACAACTATTATTTGTATATGTGTCTTTGGGCAAGAGTGAGTGTGTTATCAAGTGCATGTGTCCCTGGTTCTTTGTGTATGCTTGTTCACAACCCATGACAGTTGTATGCACAGTTGTATTCACAGCCCGTGACAGTTGTGTGACAGCACTGGTCTGTATGTCTAATTGTATTCACACATGTGAGTGTCTGGACTGACAGGCTTGTACACTGTGTGTGACTGTACATGAGCTTGTGATTGTAAATGTCTATGCGGGGTTCTATGTATACATATGTGAACTCTAGAGGTATGTGCTGGTATATGCCGGTATGCACAACTTGGCAGTTTTGTGTGTGTTCTGTGGTGATGATTGTCTAAATATATGTGTGCTGTGTATGTATGTTTGACATTTTGCAGTTATAATTGCAGAATCAAAAAACCATTCCAATCAGATAATAACAAGTGTTGGTGAGAGTGTAGAAAACCAAAACTTTCATGCATTTGCTAGTGGGAAGGTAATATGGTGAAGCTTCTTTAGAAAATAGTCTGCTGGTTCCTTGAATGACTAACCAGAAGTAGCATATGATGCAGTAAGTCCACTCCTAGTCCATACCCAGGAAAAATGAAAACATACGTCTACATGAAAACTTGTACACAAATGTTTGTAGCAGCATTATTTATAATAGCCTAAAGGTGGAAATAACCCCAACACCCACTGACTGATGAATGGAGAAAGAAAATGTGATGTATCTGTACAGTGACACATTATTCAGCCATTAAAGGAATGAAGTATTGTGATGTGTTAGAACATGCATAAACCTGGAAGACATTACACCAAGTGAAAAGAGTCAGGTACAAAAGGCAGTATTATATAATTCCATTTATGTGACATGCCCAGAATAGACAAATCTGTAGGGATAGAAAGTAGATTAGGGGTTGAGGATGAAAAGGTTTATGGAGTGGTAGTCAAAGAGTACAGGGTTTCTTGTGGAGGTGATGAAATGTTGCAAAGTTGTGGTAATGATTGCACATACCTGTGAATATATTAAAAGCCACTGAATTGTATACTTTTTCACGTAATCTCCACACCCAGTGTGGAGCTCAAATTCACAACCCCTGCATCAAGAGGTACACACTCTTCCGACTAAGCCAGCCAGGCAGCCCTGAATTGTACACGTTAAAATGGGTGACTTGCATGGCATGTGAAGCATATCTCAATAATCTCTTTAAAAAATTCCATAATCACCCATCCAGTGCTCTCTAACACTGTGTAAAGTGTCTGTGCTTTGCAATCAAATATGGTCACACCAGTTCTTTTAAAGAGGGAGGAAAAGTTTGCCAGCTTTGAGTTGGGTTGCTCCTTTTCTGTGACTGGGCAAAATAAATTCCTGCTGGGCTTGGGATTTGTGCCAAGGGAGAGTCTTGTTAGGCGAACAGTTAATCTTAGGTTTGTGGAGACTGCTGGATCACTGATTAAGCACGATGCCCTTCACTTAACACCCATGACTTCTCATTGTTAGGCTTGAGCAAAAAGCCCTCCTATCTATAAACACTATATTAATCATCAGGGAAGAAAAAAATGTCAGAATGCAAAGCCATCCCTCTTTGACACCAGGGTTTGTCTTTTTACTTCTCTAGATCTTCATCTGGCAGGGGGGAGGGGGTGTCCTTCTTCCTGTTTGGAACACAGAGCCTAGCCAGGACTGAAATTAGTGGGCTTGTGGTCAGTGGATTCTTCCTAATATGAAAGAGGAAGTGAGGCCAGCTTCTCAGGTTTTGAGGTGATGGGAGAACATCCATGAACAAGGAGGAAAGAGGCAAAGAAGGAGGGAGGAGAGAAGGGGAGCTAGTGGACAGCTCTGGGGGTGGAGGAGGTGTCAGAAACTGGGACCGGACGTAGTGGGAGAAAGAAATAGAGCCAGAGGGATAGAAGGAGGAAGAAAGAAGAAAAGGCATATAAAAAGGTAACAGAAAACCTCTTATAACCCATAGAGAAAACGACAAACTATCCAATAAAAAATGGGTAAAAGATACCACAAAAGGAGATATATTGAGTGGTCAAGAAGCATATGAGAAGATGCTCAATACCAGTAATTATCAGGAAAATGTGAATTAAAACTACAAGATACAACTACACATCTATGAGAATGGCTAAAATTAAAATGACTGACCATACCAAGTGTTGGTGAGAATGTGGAGCAACTATAATTCTTACATACTGCCGGTGGGAAGGTAAAATGGTGCCACTGCATTGGAAAACAAGTTGGCTGTTTGTTATCAAGTTAAATAGACACTTAACACACTACTTAGCAACCCTACTCATGAGTAGTTATCAGAGTAAGATGGAAACATGTGTCCATACTTGTACACCAATGTTCTTAGTGGCTTTATTCATTTTAGCCCTGAACTGGAAACAACCCAAATTCCAATCAACTGGTGAATAAATAAGCAAATGATGGCACAACCACAAGGCAATATTCCTTGGCAACACATGCAATGGCGTGGATAAATCTTAACATCATCCTAAGTAAAAGAAGCAGGACTCATAAGACTACATATTCTACTTTGTCATTTATATGACATTCTTAAAAATACCCAAACTAGTGACAGAAAACAGATGGAGGATTGCTACTGGCCAGGGGAGAGGATTGACTGATTGCAAAAAACTTTCTGGGGTGATGGAAATGTTCTATGTCTTGATTTTGGTAGGCATAACATGCCTTTATGCATTTGCCAAAAGTCATTGAATTGTTGACTTAAAAGGGCTGAACTGTATTGTATATGACTATGCTCAATAAAGCTGATAAAAAAAATAGGAATATATTACGTAGTTGGCAGGAAAATCCAAGGAGCCTGAGCTTGACCCAGCCCAAGCTCTGGGACTGGTCAGAGGAGTGGATAGGGATAGTTCAGCTTATTACTGAGCAGTTAGCAAGCAACCCTCATAGCAGAGGGCCGCTTGAAATGGAGAGAAATCAAGATTGGAAATCTATGGATCAGACGCAAGCTCAATACATAAGGTGGAAATGTAAATGAAATGAATGAAGGGACAGATAAATGAAGTGATAAGGGAAAAGAGAGCAAGATAGCTAAAGGCAGAGAAGGGCGAGTGTGGCAGGGAAGGAGGACAGACAGAACAAGGCAGAAATGAAGGCCCCACTGGATCAATGGGGGACAACCAGGTGGGTGGCCAACTTCTGAGGGGGCAAGTGTGTTTCACCAGACTGAGAGAACAGGCCTCTAGCAGGTGGTTCCCTGCGGTCAGTTGTGACCTTAGGTCCCTATGCCAACAAGGAACTGGAGGCCAGATGCAAGGTTCTCCAGCAACTGGTGCTTCCTGGCATAGTGTCTGGGGACTTGAGCAGGGTCAGGCAGGATGCGTATTTGAGGGCAGGGGAGGGGGGTGGATATTTCTGCTACAATCTGAAAACATGTTTTCCTCTTTTTTGAAGGAAATGACTCCTTGAAAAGAAGCTTTTATCAGTAGCGGAAGAATCTACAGCTGTGTGGCTTCTGGCCGGTTTCGGGTCCTGGGGTGTTAAATGAGGGAGGAAGCAGGTATGCAGTCTGCAGGGTTGTTGCAACATTCTGTTGGCCCCGGTGCCTTCACCATCAGCCATACAGGGTGTGCAGGATGTGCAGCTGTTTCAGAAGTCTGGAGAGGAAGTCTAGCTTAGTATTTGGCCGTGAGGCTCTAGCATTTACTAGGGTTTGTGATTTGGGCAAATGACTCAATTTTGAGGGTCCTCCATTTCCTCATCTACAAAATGAGGGCAATAATGGTATTTCTCTCAAAGTTGTTAGGAGGATTAACTGAAGTAATCAATGTAGGTTATTTAGCATACTGTAAGAGCTTAATAAATACTACTTATTTCAATCTGGAAAGAGATTAGCTACTGCCTAGGGTGGGGATGGGGTGGGTGGAGCATCTGTCTCCTTTTATGCAATAGCCCTGCAAGATTTGGGCTGAAGGCAGGACCCAAGAGTGTGGTGGGGGATGGGAAGAAGCAACCCTGTTCATCTGGAGGACAATGTCTCCAGCTCTCCTAAATGCAAGTTTACCATCCCCCTCCAACTCATACTGTGGCACTCAGCTATTTCCTCCAAGGCTCATGCCTTTCAGTAACTTAGTGGGCTCGGGGTGACTGTCTTCTGGAACCCCTCTGGAGGCTGTTGTGTTTCTGCATCTCAGTATTCCCAGGAGCGAAGTAGGGCCTCAAATCTACAGAGTGTTCAGTTGGAATTAGGAGAAGGGCTGCATTTTCAGGGCAGAAAATTAAGTATTTTATGATATTTCTGTGCTTACCACTATGGATAATCTGGAGTTGGCCATCAGACTTCATAAAGTTAAAAACTCATTCCCCTCTACAGATTAAAAGAGTCTTAAGAGTCGCATTCAGCAGTTGCCTTGTGTGGACCCTATTTGTTTCTAACCCTGAGGTTACTGCAGTCAACAAGACACACGGGGCTCCTTCCTCATGTGCAATATACCAGGGAAGACAGGGAAATCCATAATTATATAAACATGAGGTGTGCTGGGGTAGGGGAGGCTCAAGGTGCTCTGGGTGCTGCTAGGAGATGCTTGCCTTGATCTCCAAGAGGTACTTCACTCTCACATCTTATGATTCCAATGCTAACTTATATAACATTCTCATTGTCATTATCCCCATTTTTACCAATGAGGAAACTGAGATAAAAAGATTGCATGGTTTTGTAGAGGTGGCCAGCAAATGGGGAGCCAGGAAGAACCTCAGGTTCAGAGTCCTTTCTGTAGGACACCAAAGTTAACACTTAACCATTTCTAGATCCCAGCATGGCTGAAGGGGTCATATGTATGAGGCAGGTTTGTGTATCTTAGAAAAAAACCCATCCAGCCAAATTCAGTGTTCTGTTTTTATGTTCACAGATACATTCTATTCATGATGACTTCCATCCATGGCCAGGGCCTCATGTAATGTGGAATAGATCTGACAGCAGGTAGAATAGTGTTTGTTTGTTTTTCTTCTCCCTTCTTTGGCAGAACAAAGGTCCCAACAGACTTGGGGCTCCTTCTGCCAGACTGCTCTCCCCTTCTTTCCTATCTCAACCTATCTCAGAGGTAACCTAGCCCCATGAATAAGGAGTGGGCACCTTGTGCTACTTATCTGTCCTGTGAGTAAAAACACCATCCGAGAAAGAGAGCTCATTTATGAGTTGGCAGCAGGTCCCTTTAGGTCAGTCTCAAAAAACAAAGAAACAAAAAAATACCACACACAAAATCCTTCTAAAACTACATAGATAGGTCAGCAAAATATCTGTGAAGACCACTAAGTTTATGTCTTCTAGGTAGTCATCAAAGCTTAGAATATTCCCTGTTATCTGGCTCTTGCTTTCGTCTCCAGTCTCACCTTCCTACATTTCCCCGCTCACTTCTTCATCTCCTTCAGCCTTGGGGTCTTTACTCTCTGAGCAGATCACACTTTCAGCCGCCCCTGATCTTTCTGTGCCTCCCACCCCCCATCTCTGTTATATTCCTTTGTTATGTAAAATTTAAATCATATTATACACAAAAATAAGTGCATATGATTTTATGTGTCACTGAAAGGAGAAGACTAAAACTAACACCTGTATACATACCGCCCAACGTAAGAACCAAAGTAAAAATAGAAATTGAATACTGCCTTCTGCATATTCCTCCATAATCAGATCCCTTCCTCTGCCCCCTGTAACCACAGGGCTGAAATTGGTGCTCATCATCCCAGTGCTTTTCTCTGTAATTTTACCACCTTGGCATACATCCCTTAACAACATGTTGTTTAGATTTGCCTGTTTTTGAACACAGTATGAATGCATTCACGTTGAGTATATTCTTCTGCGAGTTGCCCCTTTGGCTCAATACTAAGTTTTGTGGTTGATTTTCACCGCCATCATGTATTTCTTTGTATGCATAAGCCACCATTTAACCATTCCATCATTTATGTGTCATTTGGGTGATTTTCAGTTTGGGGCTGTTATGAACGATATTGCTATGAACAGTCTTGTATATGTCCCCTGTGCCCCCATGCAAGAGTTTTTCCATGATATATACCGACAAGTAGAATTGATGGGCCATAGGGCATGGGCCTGCTCAGTTTTATTAGGTAATAACAAATTGTTTCCCGGTGTGGCTGTAACAATTTACACTTCCACCAGCAGTGAATGGCAATTTCTGTTACCCCATAATCTTGCCAGCATGTGGTAATGCCCAGCCTTTTAATACCTATCTATGGTGGGTGTGAAATATCTCACTGTGGTTTCAAATTAATTTCTCTGAGTACTAATGAGCTTGAATTTCTTTTCAAACATTTATGGGCCATTCTTGTGTTTTGTATGAAATGCTTGTTCATATCCTTTGCCTATTTTCCCCCTCTGTTGGGTTATTTATTATTTTATTATTAAGTTATGGAGTTCTCATATTTTGGATGTGAATCCTTTGTAGCTTGTATTTTTACTCTGTGGTGTCTTTTGATGAACCGAAGTTCTTATTTTACAATATTTACAATATATTCCCTTATGGTTTATACTTTAAAAAAATCTTGAATATGTTTTTTTATATTCCAAGGTCATAAAGATGTACTTCTCTACAGTCTTCTAAAAAGTTTTATAGTTTTGCCTTTCACATTTAAGTCTTTAATCCACCTGGAATTGATTTTTGACAAGGGAGGAATCCAATTTCATCTTTTTCCACATGGATACCCAATTAGCCCAATGCCATAGTTCATCCTTCCCTTTTGATCTGCAAAGCCTGCTCTGCCATAAATCAAGTCTCCATGCTATGTCTGTTTCTGGGCGCTCTAGTATTTTCCATTGGCTTAATAGAATCCCTACGCTAAATCCATGCCATCTTAATTACTACAGCTTTGAAATAAACTTTGGTATCTGATGGGGTAGGTCCTCCCCACACCCAAATTCCATTTTCTTCTTTAGAAATATCTTGGCTATTGTCTTTCCTTCCATTTGAATTTTAGAATCACCCTTTAATTTCCAAACAAACAACTCACTGGGATTTGAATTTATAGATAAATCTGAGGGGAATCAACATCTTTAAGATTATTGAGTCTTCTTACTCAAGAACATGGTACAACATACATTTATACTAGGTCTTCCTTAATGTCTTTCACTAAAGTTTTACAATTTTTTCCCACAAAGGACTTGTATGTCTTTTGTTAGATATATTCCTGGAGATTTAAAAAATTGGGTTGTTGTTTTAAATCGTATCTTTTTGAGCCTAAGTGTCCATCAACGGATGAATGGATCAAGAAGATGTGGTTTATCTATACCATGGAATACTCCATGGCAATGAGAAACAATGAAATCTGGCCATGTGTAGCAACATGGATGGACCTTGAGGGTGTTATGCTGAGCGAAATAAGTCAGGCAGAGAAGGACAAATATCATATGTTTGCACGTATAGGAGGATTAGGAGGAACTTCACGGAGGAACAAGGGGGAGAAGAAGGGCGGAAAGGGTGGGGGAAAGGGAGAGAGGCAAACCATGAGAGACTCTTGAATGCTGACAAAAACTGAGGACTGATGGATGTGGGGGGGGGATGGGCATGGAGGAGGGCACTTGTGGGGATGAGCACTGGGTGTTATGTGGAAACCAGTTTGACAATAAACTATTTGTAAAAAAAAAAAAAAAAAAAAGAAATGATATCTTTTTAAGAAAATATTTTCTATTTTCTTTTTGGAGTACAGAAATGTAATTAACCTTATTGTATTGATTTGTATCCAGTAATCTTGCTAAACTCACATCTATTCCTAATACATTTTGCCAGATTCTTCTGAGTTCTCTATACAGATGATATCACTCACAAATAATGACAACTACATTTCTCTTTTCTAATACTTAACCTTTTACTTCTTTTTCTTGCTTTAGTATTTGGCCAGGTGCACCAGAAGGGACAGTGTTGAGCAGAAACATAATAGGCATTCATTCTGTTCTTTTTCTGAATCTAGAGGGGAATGCCTTTAACATTGCACCATCAAGTATGATGTTTGCTGTAGATTTTTATAAATACCATTTATCATGTTAAGGAAGTTCCCTTTTATTCCTCTTCTGTGAAGATTTCAAAATATATATACATATATAATGAATGGATACAGAATTTTTTTCAAACATTATTTTCTATAGCTATAGAAAAGATCACATGTTTTTTCCCCTTTCATCTGTTAATGTGATAAATTACACTGATCAATTTTGGAAAGTTAAACCAACTTTTCAATCTTGGGAAAAACCTACATTAACATGACACATATTATTTTCATACCTTTCTGGGTTTTGTTTGCTAATATACACTTGAGGGTTTTGCATCTACGTTTAAGAGTGAAGTAGAATTCAAATTTTCCTCTTATATTTTTGTTTTCTGGCTTTAATATTCAGGCTATCTTGGTCTCATTAAATGAGTTGGGGAATGCCTTCTTTTCTTCCATTCTTTGGAAGAGTTTGTAAAGAGTCAGAGAACTCACCTGTAAACCTGTCAGGATCTGGAGTTTCTTTGGGAAGATTTTAAATCTTTTATGGTTTATAAAACTATCCCAAAGGGTTGCTAACAGCTGTTTACCAGATGCCAAATGTTTTTCATAAATCCTGTTTGCTGAAGATAAATTCCTGATTAACTTATTCTCCTGAAGACTTCTGTTGGGGAAAAAAGGTGGTGGTTGGAATGTCTCATAGAAGCTTGGAAATCGCAGCCACTATAGATCCGCATAATGTCAGTTCAAGTCACTAGAGTCTCCAGAGTCCTACTCCTACAGTCAAGAAAAACCCTATGAGACAGTCACTGACAAGGAGGATTCTTCTTACTCCACGAGACACTATGCAGCCACAGCTAAGAAAATGAACTCTTGGGCTGTCCGAAGTGAGTTTGACTTTTGGCCCTGTAACCTACTGGGTGTGTGATGCTCAGACTTAATTCCCCTGCAACATAGTTTCCTCATCAATAAAAGGGGGAGATAGTCATAGCTGCCTCGTAGCATTCTTGTGACCATTCAATCGGAACATGTAGGCCAAGTACTTTGCACAATGTCTGGCTGATATGAAGTACCCAGTAGACGGTTGCCATTGTAACTATGATATGATAGGAGGCAGACAAGACTGATTGGTGAGAAGAGGGCAGCAATAAGACTTTCTTACGGGTACTGGATGTAAGAAGGAAATATTAATTCTCTAGGATACAAAGGCCAGTTACAATAGTCCAGATTCCCTTTGAGGAAGATTAGGTGACAGGTAACTGACTGTGTGTGTGGGACAGGAATTTAGGAGTCTCTTTCCTGACACTGGATTGGGCTAACCTCTGTATCCTAAGGCTTCCAGAGAAGGCTAAAATTTAGCACCTCTCTGTAGCTGTGATCTGCATTGGCTTCTTGGGACAGAGATGAAAATGCAACCCACGCCTTAAGCTACAAAGACAAGATACTCTTTTTTTTTTTTTCTTTAAGTTTATCTATTTTTGAGAGAGTGAGAGCGAGGGAGAGAGAGAGGCAAAGGAAAAAAAAAAATCCCAAGCAGGCTTTGTGCTGTCAACATGGAGCCCAATGCAGGGCTTGAACCCATGAACCATGAGGTCACAAACTGAGCTGAAACCAAGAGTTGGATGCTTGACTGACTGGGCCACCCAGGCACCTCCAAAAATCCTCTTCTTTAAGCTGGGTCTTTTTCTGGGCACAGTGACCCTGGCCCCACCACTGCCCCTTTCATTTTTCTACCTCATGCTTTCCTGGCCCTAGCAGTCTGCTGCCTTGCAGGTAGGTTTTAGTACCAAAGCAGAGTCTGATGGGGCACATAGTAGTAGGGCTTGTTCAAATGCCAGGTTATATTCAAACGTTAATTATGACCCTTGCCCTCCTAGTCATAACAGTCCACTTGAGAAGCAACTGCACAGCAATAATTATAATTAAATCCTCTTCCTGGGATTCATTAAAGGCCATAAAAATTTAAACAAAGTTCCTCTTGAGTTTGGTGTGGGTCCTCTCATGGCATTTATTTGCAGAAGATGCTTGTTATGCAGGTACTAAGTACCAAGCGCCATGCTCACCAAGGTAGTGCAGGCTGTATGAGAAATCTTCCATCTGTTCTACTCCAGGGTCCTGCCCTCACATTTGCATCCCAAAGAAGGGAGTCTCTGAATATTTAGAAATTTAGAAATACTCTGCTTACTTCTGATAGACTGCATATAGTCTTTAGAAAGTGGCTTTCATGATGGGGAGAGTGGGGTTGACAGTTCTTGCCTGAGCTAAGGAAAATGGACCCACAGGGAGAGTTGGATGGGGAGAGTAACAGACCAAAATCAGCCAGGAGACAATATAGCATAATTGTGAGGAACCGGGGTGCTGCATTCAGATTTTCCGGGGTCTGGCTCCCCACTTCGTCACTCTTTTGTTGAGGAACCGGGGCAAGCTATTGAACCTGCCCAAGCCTAAATTCCTTCGATTTAGGCAAAATTTGCTAGGTTTTCCTGCAAAGACTTGTCAGTTTTTATGGGTCTGACTTTGGGGGAAATAGCTAGACAGGCCAACTGAAGTAGGATGAAGAATTCTTTTTAAAATTCCATTCTAAAGAATTGAGTGAGCCCAGAAATCATTTGACAATGTCAGATTCACTTGGTGTCTTAAGGAAGCTAACTTCTTGCCATGTGGTTGTTGTCTCTTAATACATATATATTTTAACTTTCTCAAAGGATGTTACCACAACCACAATGGACATTGTTAATTAAAAAAATTTTAGTGTTTATTTTTGAGAGAGAGAGACAGAGCACAAGCAAGGGAGGGCAGAGAGGGAGACACAGAATCTGAAGCGGGCTCCGGGCTCCAAGCTGTCAGCACAGAGCCCAACGAGGGGCTCAAACCCACGAAGCATGAGATTATGACCTGAACTGAAGTCAGACGTTGAACTGACTGAGCCACTCAGATACCCCACAATGGACAATTTTAAAAAGAGAAAAAAAAGAATTACTCACTGGCCCACCACATTATCAAAGCAGTTGTCTTTGCTCCCTTCGAGTAAGGCCCTTCAATAAATGAAGGATTTCTGATCTTAGAAACTATAGGATCTGGAGCCCTCATGGGCTGATTACTGTTTTGACTGGCAAGTCGGCCCTTCTCTTCTGCCTTGCTATCCCAGGTGACACTTGGGAAAAGCACTCTGTGCAGAATCTAAGCCCTCTGAAGTGGTTGGTCATGTGACAATTTTTCCTTCTCATGGGATTGATAGGATGTGGCTGCAAAGTCCTTTTGTAAAGACAGGCTCAGGGATCTACAATGAGTGAAAAGGATATGTGATAATTTCCAAGCCAGTGCTTTAAAGCCCCCTTCTGGATAGCGAGCTTGTTGTCTTTGTGATTCTGCTGAAATCAGGAGAAGCTTGTCCTCTCCTACATCAAGTAACATTTTAAAAGTTTTGATTGGTTACCATTGCAGACCACCGTCCCTCCTCAGAGGGCCCAGTGTGTGGCACTGAAGAGGCTGACTGCCCTTGGGGTGAGCACTCTGCTGTCTTCTCCCTTCCCCAAAACACACAAGCCCAGGACCCCAGTCCATCTGTGTAATTGATGCATCTCACCTTCCAGGGCACTGCATCTGACAGGAGATAAAGAGACAGTAAAACCTTTCCAGGTGTCATGATAGATGCTAAAAAAGGATGAAGACACAGACTTGCATTCAGGATGGGATCCCTAATTTTTCCCTGTCCTTGGAGCAACAGTAGAAGTATTTGTACCCCCAGTGTTTAGA
Organism: Hyaena hyaena; assembly: GCF_003009895.1. NCBI lineage: Eukaryota > Metazoa > Chordata > Mammalia > Carnivora > Hyaenidae > Hyaena > Hyaena hyaena. The sequence goes on along the minus strand of NW_024081217.1, from coordinate 641,049 downwards.
ACAATACCTCAGCACTCAGTTAAAAAAAAAAACAAAAAACGTCAGTAAGAATTTACTAACGCCAAACAATCAAGGTATATTTTCGGGAGAAGTTTTAGTTCTTGTTCTTTACCTTCCCTAGATATTCCCTAACTCAGCCTCTTCTCCCGACAATGGTTCTCCACAGAAGGTGGATGCCATTTGTCTCAAAAGAAGGCTCTGTGCCATTATTGTGGAGTTTGACTAGCAGACCTCCATTAACATTTGGAGAGCAATGATTTGCAAATGTCTGATGCCCTTTACTCAGCAGTGTTCTGATCCCTAGGTGAGGCAAGGTGAGCATGAGGTTGAGGTTGAAGAGAAGGCATAGTCCCTGCCCTTAAGGAGCATATAATCTCACTGAGATAAAATGGAACACCCAAACACGTTTTGGAAATCACATAACCACAAGGGCTAGAACATACTCAAGTAGTTTTTCCGAGGCTATAGCGCCAGCAAGTAGGCTGAGGTGGGAGTCAAACCTTAAAATCCTGTGTTGAAAGCTGGCCCTCTTAGAGGTCTCTTCAGTATGCAAAGCAGTGTGTATATTTTGGAGGTTGGACCAAGTGGCCCTGGCTGTGAGGGAGGGTGGTGGGTTCTCAGGGTGCAGGAGTCAGGGAGGGCTGAAAACCCCAAATGAGCCCTCTTTAGCTCCCTGTACCTCATTTGCTGGGCTAAGCCAGGAAAAGTTTGTACAGTTTCTGGGAGCTCTACAAAAATATGTGAGAAGAGATTTCCCAGCCACAGTGTTTTTTGTTGTTGTTTTTTCAAAAATTTATATTCATGTTGGTTAACATAGAGTATAGTCTTGGCTTCAGGAGTAGAACCCAGTGATTCATCTCCTACATATGACACCCAGTGCTCACCCCAAAATGTGTTCTCCTTAATGCCCATCACCCATGGACCCCCCCTTCCAGCAACCCTGTTTGTTCCCTGTATTTAAGAGTCTCTTATGGTATGTCTCCCTCTCTGTTTTTATCTTATTTTTCCTTCCCTTCCCCTATGTTCATGTGTTGAGTTTCTCACATTCCACATATGATATCTGTCTTTGTCTGACTGACTTATTTGGCTTAGCATAATACCCTCCAGTTCCATCCACGCTCTTGCACATCAGCCATGGAGGTTTTAGGGCATACTTTTACAGCTTTCTTGAGGCACGGGCAGCAGCTCGTCAGGCCGGGCTTGGCTCTGTGCAGAGGGTAGGCAAAGCCTGAGGGAGAGGACTGACTACCTTTGGATAGTCCCACTTGATGCTCAGATGGCCACTGGCCAAAACAGAGATGTCACCACACCCAGGGTCACTTTACTCCATCACAGGCTGGATAAAATGGCTGTCCCTTTAATGAACAAACTGTTCTTTTCCTCAAGTGCTGTGGCCAGGGCACTCAGGTTCATACTACCATGGGAATCTTGAAAAATCCAAAGGCCCCTCCCCTTGGCTTTAGAACCCTAGTATGTGGGAGATGGAAGAGACCCTGAAGAAAATCTCATTTGATCCCCTGAGCCTCAGAGAGGGCAGATAGTGTGCTGAAGGTCACATGGGACAGTTGGTAATAGAGTTAGGTCAGGCCCACCACTGGACGAGGGAGTCATGTCTGGGTAGCTGGTTCAAGTGGTTGGTTTACAATTTTTCACTCACTGTCCCCAAATATTTATTGAGATTTCCATGTACCTGTCTCTGTCCTCGGGGAGCTTACATGCTAGTGAGGGAGCAGGCAATGCAACAAAAACACACAAGACACAAAGCAAGAAAACAGACAAAATATGTATTCTAGCGGCCACAGATAAATTGTATCTAACTGCTTTAGATAGGGTGTTTTTGATTCCACATTTTCCCACCTGGTTAGGATGACCTTGGCCATGAATTTCACTCAAAACCAACATGTTGTCTACCTCTTGTACCTGGAAAGTGTGCCTTTGCGGGGCTCTCAGCTTTTGGGGTAGGCCCTGTTCACCCTGTAGCACATGGAAGAGAAGGGGCTGAGGATGCATCAATTGAAAGTGTATTTTTCCTTATATGGGAGGGAGGCCGCAGTCTCAGAGGCAGAACTGTCTGGCTTTGAGCCTGTGGGCGCAAGTGTTTTTATCCTTCTGACAGAAGCCCCAAACGCTAAAGCTCTAAAGCATGCGCACACCCTCAGCAAGGGAGGGCATCGATTAAGTTCAAAACCCCATGCAAGTCATGAACAAGGCTGGGTATGAACAAGCCAGGAAAAATGACGAGATCAGTAGAACTTGGCAGTGACACCCATGTCCTCATTACATGGCATTTGTAGAGACCCAGTAGCCTGCACTCACTTGCCCACCCATCTGTCCAACGGATTTCTCCTTCCTACATTCACTTATATACTTTTTTCTTTGTCCAACCTCTCACTTTTACAAGAATCCGCTCGCTGATATGCTCATTTCTGTCTTCTTTCATCCAGCCCCTCAGCCACTTAATCATTCATTAATTCACACATGTATTCAGTCTCTTGTTTACGTTTATGGACTCACATACATTGGTGCGTATACATTCACTGGGTTTTTCTCACTTCCTCACTCAAACATTCTCCTGACATTTAGTAAACATCTCTCATGTCAAGCTCAACTGGGCTTAACCACCGAGGGGTCAGGGGCCACCATTTATGCTGTCCTTAGGGAATTCTTGGCAATAAAGCAGCATTTAGGTAAATTCCAAAACCAGGTGTGAAATGACAGATGTGCTTCTGGAGGCAAAGATCACTTACTGTGGGGATTTGGGTGGTACCCTCTCAGGCATCCAGTGATCCTTCTTCCCTGCAACGCCAGAAGTGACCAGATACACATGGTCTCACAAACGCATTAAGGGCTTCAACAGTTGCTAGACCTGTGGGTGTTTGCATTTTAGAGGAGGAAAGTGGGGGTAGTGTTTTAGCCCAGGGTTTGGTATGCTTTCTCTGTAGAGGGTCAGGTAGTAAATACTTTCAGCTGTGTGAGTTTCCATCACAACTACTCAGTGCTCCCACTGTAGTATCAAAGCATATCCAGACAAGTCATAAAGAATGAACATGTCTGTGTGCCAATGAAACATTTGTGGACATTGAAAATGGAATTTTGTACAATTTTTGCATGTCATGGAGAATTATTCTTCTTTTGATTTTCCCCTATTTAGAACTGTAAATACCAGGGTACCTGGCTAGCTCAGTTGGTGGAGTGTGTGACTCTTGATCTTGGGGTTGTGGGTCTGAGCCCCACGTTGGGTGTAGAGATGACTTAAGAACAATAAAATCATTAAAAAAAAAGTAAAACTTTCTTGGTAGGCCATACAAAACCAGGCTATGGGCTGCACTTGGTCTGTCGGCTATAGTTGGTCTGTGGGCTGATCTCCTCTTAGCTCAAAGAAATAAATGAATAATGGATAATTTCCAGGTGCCACTGGTGGAAAGAGTTTGGGGTGGATAGTCCTCTTGCTGGATGCTTTCTCTGCTTATGTAGAGAGATGAGAGCCCAGCAAGCCCTTGATTGATCCCAGACATAGGGAATGTGACCTTGAAAATAAAGGATAGGTATTCTCCAACCTCATTAATGGCCGGCCCACTTGAAACTGATCCAGAAGAATGACTGAAATAATGAACTCCCTCTGTGACTAAGTGTATGCTGGTTCACATGTGTAGGGTTTGTCTCCCATTGCTCTCCCAGGACTTGGCACATGATAGGGACTCGTTAAATCTTGAATGCCTGGCATGTGGCAGTCAAGCCATGATGTGAACAGGACCACAAGGGAGGTGAGACTTCAGTAATCTGTACCAGCTCAGGACAAGGCCAGGGTGGCAGAGAAAGGCCTAAGAGCTCATGTAGCCTGAGCTGAGCCTAGTGAGTGGGGATGATTTGTTCACATTTCTGACTCTGCCCTCTGTGTCCTCGGGGTGGCCCCAGACTCAGCCGTGAGAAAGCACACCTTCCCTAGCCCAAGTGTCTGCAAACAGACACACTGGTGTTTGCAATATTTTCTGCATAGGTAAGCAGGCCTTATTATGTATGTCGTTGTGTAATTTTCCACCAGGGCTTGATTGTTTTGGAGTGGGAAGAGAGGATGAAGGATGGGTATTGCATGTCCCAAAGCTTGTGCTTTGAAATATAATAAACACTTTTTTTTCTCTGAAAAAAAAATGGCCCATTTCCTTGGAAGTTGACTTTTTCTTTTCTATTTTGAGAACACTGTTCCTCATCAAAGACAAAATTCATGAAGCATTAACAAAGGGTTGTGGTAGGGGCTCATATCTTTCTGTTCCACAGAAATTATCTAAGAAATAATAGGCCTTCTGTAGAAATGCTCACTTGTGAAGAAGACCCGTTTTTCAGCTTATGCCTTGAGAAAGTACATAGCACAATAGCTCTTTTTGCTGAACAAACCCAGATGTACCCTTAGCTCAGTGCAGTCGCCAAACAATGCCAGAGAGGAAGACATAGGATCATTGAATAATGGATTATGGGTCTGGACATGGATGGCCAACTCATGGTACATGTACCTCCATTTCCTATTTCTGGGCCCATAACAGCCACTGCCACTCAATCCCATCATTTTTCCCACTGAGCCTGGTTCCTGTGCCGGTACTGCTCCTAAATTAAGTCAGAATGTGAGAAGCCCCACTCTAGCCACTTGAGTGGGGAAAGAACATTGACTTGGATGAGAGTCAGACCCAAGTTCTGACCCAAACCTGAAATGTAACTTTGAGTCAGTTACTTCGCCTCTCTGAGTCTTTGTTCTTCCATCTAATCTAAAATGGAAATAATGACATCTTTTCACAATACTCAGAGGCCAAGATGTATGTAAGACTCTGGCACTGGGTCTGGTACCTGCTACCCATGCCATAAAATTAGCTCCTTGAGCAGAGTGGAAAGTGGGCTTGTTCCAACAATCTACTCAATAGACAGCTCCCTCCAACTTCACCAGCCAGGGACGCATTCATCTCTGCACAATTCAATGATGGCACTGGTAAATCTACCCATCCCACCTTTGGAATGTTCCAGGTTTCTCCAAGGGCCTTATATTCTTGGCATGTGTTTGGAAAGAAGGATCTGCTGTGGCTACCCTGAAAGGGCATTTGCCTTGCACAAGCTTGTTGTCCTTCATCCTTTACATCAATGGTTCCCAACTACGGCTGGGGAATATTTGACAATGTCTGGAGACATTTTTTTATTGCTACAACTGAGTGGCGGGTGCTACGGGCATCTAGTGGGTAGAGACCAGGGCTGCTGCTAAACCCCTGACAATGCACAGGTCACTCCTGCCACAAAGAATTATCTGGCCCAAAGTATCAGCAATGTGGAGGCTGGGAAATTTCATATGTGAGTATCTCACTTAATTCTCTAATAGGTCTATGGGAAAGGTGCTATTAGTTTTACCACTTTAAAATGGAGAAACTGAGGGGCGCCTGGGTGGCTTAGTCGGTTAAGCGTCCGACTTTTGCTTAGGTCATGATCTCGCGGTTCGTGGGTTCGAGCCCCTCGTCGGGCTCTGTGCTGACTGCCAGCTCAGAGCCTGGAGCCTGTTTCAGTCTGTGACTCCCTCTCTCTCTGACCCTCCCCTGCTCACGCTGTCTCTCTCTCTCTCTCTCTCTCTCTCCTAGAAATAAAATAAAACATTTAAAAAAAATAAAATAAAATGGAGAAACTGAGACTTTGCAATGTCGAGCCACACAGCCAAGGTCATTTTGCCATTAAGAGATATCAGTGCCCCACACATTCCTGTGACCTGTCCTCCTTGTCTGCCTACTGTTGCTCTGTACACCTTTCTTTCTCTTGCCCTTCTAGGTTTCCGATTATGGGAGGGGGGAGGGGAGAGAGTGAGGGGGCGTTCATGCACATGTGTTGCAGCCTCAGTGGTCTTGGATGTCAGTTACCCCTGCTTTTGGCTCCCAGGGCTGAAGAGTTTGTGCTAAAATGCCTGAGATACAAGCTCCGCTGCTCCGTTTTTCACCTGGGCAGGGACGGGTCACCTGCTGGCATTCATTAGGAAGGTGATGATGTAAAGTTCAACTTCTCATTGGAGACATGTTGAATCAAGGAAGCAAGCCGAACCGCTGGGTTAATTAGTGAACCTGCTTTGGTCACCAGAAACTAGTAAGGTTTCTCCCCAGAGGACCTGCGGGAGCTTGGGCAGGGCTGGGATCCCAGCGCGGGTGTGGCAGGTGGACAGGAGTGCTAGCATTTGCCGGGCGTGACTGCGGGATAAGGCAACTGGACTGCCTGGCTGCAGGTCCTGTGTTTTTGCTTGTTTTTTTGTTTTTTTGTTTTTGTTTTTTAGTTTTTTTGTTTTTTAGTGAGCTCCGTGCCCAATGTGGGGTTCGAACTCACAATCCCGAGATCAAGAGTCACATGCTCTACTGACTGAGCCAGCCAGGAGCCCCGCTTCACCTGTTTTGTTTTGTTTTGTTTTGTTTTTTTAAAACCTAGCCCCCTTCCGTCACCTTCAGTTGCCACCTGTAGATTCCTTTGTCAGGCAGGTTTCTCTGACCTCCCAGGTGAGGTGGGCCCTCTCCCACAAACTCCTTTCATTCCTCATCCTTAGTTCACAGTGTTTCACACACTCACAGTCTTGGAGTCAAGTCTGTACAATACTTTGTTTCCTCTTGCTCTTCCCTGAGAGTCTGCAGGCTCCTAAGAATAGGGACCCAGTCTGTCTTGTCCACTGCCTCACATGTGCCTGGTGTGTGGGAGGCACCCAGAAATTTCTTTGTTGGCTGCTTCACTGATGGGCTGTGAGGAGCTGGGGGAGCCACACAGGGGAGGATGGGGCTCACACCAAAAGCTCAAAGGTACATGCAGAAAATGGTGGATGGGTGGCCCTGCCTCAGCCTTCACCTGGTCTCTTTTGTCCAAAGCCTTTCTTCCTGGAGTCATTCTTGGCTTCTTTCCCATGGGTTCCCCTTGGGATTACAGCTGAGGGTCTGAGCTGAGCAAGTACAACTGCCTCAAGAGCTCCCTAGATAGAAGCCAAAAGTCACTCCCTTCCCTACTTCTGAAATGGTCAGTGCTTATCAAGGGAAGCTGAGGAGCTTTGGAAACATCTGCACTGTGAGGCAGGCTCTAACAGATCATCCTTCTGAAGCGTGTGGATCGTGAATGTTATTCTCAGCAAGGCCTGGGGATGGAGGTTGGTTACAGCTTCCTGACTTGACCCAACATTAATAACAGAGTGAACATTTATTGAGCTATTTACCACGGCCAAGCCTGGGTCATTATCTCATGGACATGTATTGCCTTGTTTGATCCTCATAGCAATCTCCTCATAGCAATGGATAAAAAAATTTACCATCAGTTCCATTTCACAGATGGAAAATTGAGGCCCAGAGAGATTATGTAACTTGCCCAAAATTACATTGCTCAGTAAGAAGCAGAGTGAGAGTTTCAGCCCAGATTTGGGGGCTCCCTAATCCTACGATTTCTCACTATACTGCCTGTGCTGAGAAACAGGGTTAAAAAAGCTCTTTGCCTCAGAGAACTCTACCTGACACCTGCTGAGGCTGAGAAAGCTTCACAGTAGAGAGAAAGAAAGCAGGTCTCTCTGTGATAGTGTGCTTGAGCACAAGGAGGGATTGTGACAATAACCATCGTTGACTAAATAACAGGAACAGGTTTTCACGGTGTTACCTAGCTTTAGAATGCACTGTTAACTAGTTAAGCAACATAATTCTCTATCAGACAAATTTTATCATTCCATCTAAATAATGAGAAAACTGGGATCTGGAGAGGCTGTGCAGCTAATGGGTGGGAGTACTCGGAGCAGATTCTCTTTGGCCTCCCTGGTGACATAATGGCACATCAGGTGATGATGGCCCCTGCCTTATGCTAATAATGGTTACTGCAACCTGGGACTATATGACTCAAGGATGAGACATTAAGTGATATGTTGCAAGGACTCCTAATTCTGTCTTAAGTTGCAATTGCTGTATTTTTTTTGGAAGACCTTGAATCTGTCATAGAAGTACCTTTCTCTGCCAGTTTTCTTATGTATAAAATGAGACAAGAACTTCACCCTCCCACCCTCCCCCATATCTGCTAGTAGTTGTGAAAAATGTACTTTAGGAAAGTCAGGTGGTAAAAGGACACCTAGGTTTTCAAAGATGTTTGGCTCATTGCCTGCTTTAAGTCAGGGCTTCTGCTCAGCCACACAATGATGATTTATTCTAAAAACTCTGCTTGGAGGAGAGAAGGTAGTAGCAGTGGCTATAGGTAGTAGCAGTAACCCTGCGTGGAAGGACCTACCCATTTCATAGATGAGGACACCTAGGTTCAGTGGGGTAAGGTACTCAGTTCACTGTTCCTTGGGTATTAGAAGGCAAAGCTATGGCATGAAGCTTTGCTTGACTCAGAGCCCTCTTATTTGTACTAAGCTGCCTTCCTCTGTAGAGAAACATAAAAACCAAACCCAAACTCAACCATAAACTCCTTCACCATTTTCATTATTTCGTTTCTCACAATCGATGTGGTGGGAAAAGTTTTCCCTTGGAACTCATGAAATCCTTCATGTTCTGATTTATGTTCTGTTCCTCTTCTGGACCCCAGGAGTATAAAACCAGTATATAAACCTAAGTTTAGAAAAATAACATCAACACTCATTCCCATATGAGTCCTGAAGCCATTTCTTCTTCAGGCTGGAGAAAACTAGACCTTTTCTCCTGGCCTTAGCCCAGGCAGGGGTGGGGTCCAAACCTCAGGAGGGGCTGAAGGGTGAACACGCGGCTGACGAGGCCAGGATGCTGAGGCCGGCCTGAGGGCAGCGATAAGGATGTAAACAAGAAGACTGGCACAGGCAGGCGGAGAGATTAGCTCTGCTGGCAGCGGCCAGTGGAAAAAGGGTAGCAGTTTAGGGATGGCAAATACGCCAAGTCCGACGGTGGTGAGAAGTGAGTCCTGTCTTTGAGCTAGGGAAACACCCAGGAGCAAACAAGGAAGAGAGAGAGAGAGAGAGAGAGATACAGAGGGGATATAGTGGTTGGGGCATTAACTTTGGATTCCTCAGTATATGCTGAGCACCTGTGGTATACAGGTTTGGAAATCACTGTGAAATAATTTAGGTACGACTCACAGTTCAGCATCTTACATATTCAGCTCTTAGAAAGTAGTAGTCAATCTTGTAGAAGAATTGTAGCCTGAAAAAATTTAGAAGGAATGATAGATTTGGAATGTCACCATTTTGCAACCCCAAGTGAATGTTCATGATTGGTACCTCAAACCATGAGATGAAATACTGACGGGGAACCTTATAATGGAGAAGGCTGACAACACCTGAATCTGAACAAACTTTAATGCAAAACGAGAGACATTCTTTTTATGTGTCAAAGAATGAATCTGGACCCCTACCTCACAACACATAGAAAAAGTAACCCCAAATGTATCACACTCAAATGTAAAATGATAAAACTCTTCCATGAAAATATAGGGGTAATGTTTGTGGACTTGGATTAGGCAATGGGTTCTTAGATATGACACCAAAAGTACAAGCAACAAAGGAAAGAATATATATATTGGACACTATCATTAAAACTTTTCTGCTTCTAAGGATACACCAAGAACATGAAAAGACAACCAGAGAATAGGAGAACATTTTTGTAAGTCATGTATCTGATAAGGGACATGCACCTAGCATATATTTACATAGGAATAGAATTGTTTTCTTTAGGTTTATTTATTTATTTTGAGAAAGAGGGCAGAGAGAGAGGAGAGGAAAGAATTCCAAGCAGGCTCCACATTGCCAGCACAGAGCCTGATATGGAGCTCCATCTCACAAATCATGAGATCATGACCTAAGCTGAAATCGCACACTTAACTGACTGAGCTACCCAGGTGCTCTTCCCCCCATAGGTACAGAATTCTTAAACTCAGTTATAAGATAAATGATCCATTAAAAATACAGCAACTAATATGAATGGACAGTTCTCTAAAGAGTGCATATCCAATAAACACATGAACAGATGCTTAGCCATCAAGGAGATGCAAATCAAAACCACAATGGATACCACTTCATACCCATTAAGATGGCTATAATAAAAAAGGCAGATAATAAAACAAGTGTTGGTGAAGATGTGGAGAAATTTAAACCCTCATAAACCATTGGTGAGGATGTAAAACCGTGTAATCACTTTGGAAAACAGTTAGACGTTCATCAAACAGTTAGACATAAAGCTACCATATGATCTAGTAACTCTACTCCTAGTTATATAACCATCTGAAAACACGTGCCCACACAAAAACCTGGACACAAATGTTCACAGCAGGATTATTTATAATACTAAAAAATGAAAACACTCCAGATGTCCATCACCTGATGAGTGGATAAACAAAATGTAGTATCCCGATAGTCTACACAAGAGAATGTTATCAACCATAAAAAGGAATGAAGTACTAATACCTGCTCTAACAGATGGGCTTGGAAACATAATGCTAAGTGAAAAAAGCTAGCCACAAAGTACCAAAAACTGTGTGATTCCACTAAAATCAAATGAACAGAATAGGCAAATCTATAGATACAGAAAGTAGTTGGTGTTGCCTGTGGCTGAGGTGGGGGGGTGGATGGAAATGGGGGATCTGGGGGTGATGGCTAAGAGGTGGGGGGTTTCTTTTTGGAATAATGAAGATGTTTTAAATTATGGTAATGGATGCATCACTCTGTGAATATATTAAAAGCCAATGAATTTTGCACTTAAACAAAACAAGACAGAAACCACGAAAGAAGTACTTTGCACTGTGGATGAGGTATTCTGGCCAAAATCAAATCTGAAGCTGATTAAGCCTCTAGATCTAACCACCAGTTTACAGAAAGCACAGGGGAGAGAGGCATGTGTTAAATAATGCTGCAAAGAGGCAGCTGGAAATACCCAAAATGCAAAAACCCAACAAGACAAATGACTGGGCTTCTGTAACACATTCATTGCAAAGGACAAGAGAGAGGGAGTTTGGGCAATAAAAGAAATCTAAGAGATGTATCAGCCCAATTCCAAGTTTTTACCTCATTTGGACGCCATTTAAAGGAACCAACTGTAAAAAAAAAAAAAAAAAAACAACAACATAGGGCAAATATGGACATTCTGACTAAATAAAGAAATTGGGGCAAGTGCTCTCAAAAATAAGCAAATAAAGATAAAAAAAGAGAACTCATTGCCCATTTTCTAAGATGTGATAGTGGGCTCATGGTGATGTTAAACTCTTAGAAAAAAATACTGACTTAAATTTGGGAAGAGATACCGAGATAGGTGTGGATGAAGTGATAGGACATCTGAGCTTTGCTTCAAAATAGCCCAGTTGGGGATCAGGTTTGTGAGTGGGGATATAACTGAAATAAGACTGGCTCACGAGTGGATAATTACTGAGATTTGGTGTTATGTATATGAGAGTTCATTATACTCTTCCTTCTTCTTTTACACGTTTAAAATTTTCCATTATAAAAAGGCTCAAAAAAATGTACAGCACAGTGATTGAAGAGAAATCTAGCAACTGACTCCTTAGAAATTTTGACTGCTAAAATTTTTAATAATAATCATAACATTTCCAAGTGCCAGCCAAGCACTTTACATCCACTTTGCATCTTCTGATTCTCCCAACAGCCTTTCAAGGTAGAGGTTATTCCTGTTCCTAATGGGCTCCCAAGCTCAGAGTGGCTACTGACTCACCCATAGTCTCACCATTGTGATGAGAAAGAGGCTTCTGGGTCCAAGGCCAGAGGGGTTACTCTTGCACAAAATGTTGCTTGTCTAGGTGGCTCCTGATAGTTCTTTCCCTGGGGGGTGGGGAGGGAGGTCTGGCAGAGTAGAGGGCAGTAGACGCCCTATGGTCCTGACCTGAGTCCCTTTTTGCTTTCAGATGTCCACCAGGGAACTCCTAAGGCATTTTACTGATAATTTATGAGAATAGTGTAAAGGGCTGTTCTCCAGCTGAGGGTATACTCTTGAAAATTTAACAATTTTAAAGCACCTGTTAGGCTCCACACAGGCACTTTGGGGCAGGTAAAGATGACGTGGAACCAAATGGTTTGAGGGGGCAGGTATCCATTAAATGGAGCCTTCCCACTCTTCACCCATAACCCTTAGGGACCATTCTATGAGTTCAAGGGTATTAGGATAACTCAATTTATAAGTAGAGATTTGTTGAATGAAAATTGTAAAGATGGAAAATTTATATTGGGAGATATTAACATAAGACTATAAGCATAGGATAAATCTATTTCTGTAAATTACCTTAGAAGAAGGGTTAGCTGGAATCTTAAGCATAAAGTAGCACTGAGATGGTGTCCAAAAGAAAGAAATTATACTAATACTAAGTAAAAACCATGTCTCTTGGCAGTCCTGAGTACCATGAAGTTGGGCTGAGAAACTCCCATGAAAGACAAAGGGAGAAGGTCTGGACTTCTAGTTCAAGATGCTAGAAGTTACTTTATTCAGATTATTTAAAATATAGGATTGAAAGGAAAGCCAGCTTTACAGACCTCAGAAGTCCCCAAGGTGTGTGACAGCTTATCTCCCCAGGAGCCCTGGAAAGATGTTTGGACTTGTCATTATCAGTGGGATGGAAGAGGCATGGGGAATGGAATTGCACTTCAGTGATCTGCCTTTTTCCTCTCTTTCTTATTTCTTTTGTTTTCTGGTTAATCAGAAGAAGGGATGGGGATTGGTAATTAGTTTAAAAAGTCACAGGTCCCTGACTTTGTTTTTAATTCTTAAAGCAAAATGTGTTATTAGAAACCTTTACTGGGGGTTTGGAAAGTCAGCAGTAACGTAAGAGCATAAAACACCTTCCCCACCCTTAAGAAATATGCAATCTTAGTGAGCATGGTGATGAGATATATGTGGTGAATTGATAGTACAAAGAAGAATGTGTCATAACTTGAGTATAAACAGTGTGCTGTGAACAGAAGGGGAGGTATTGATTTTGCAGGGGATAACTGGCAAGAGGTTCCTTGAAGAAATGATATGCATATAGGGCTTTGGGGTGTGGGTATGATTGTGACAGGTGAATGCACCAAAAATAAATTTCAGGAGAAACAGCCTTTTGTTCATTGCCCGTAATAATGCAGGCACCATGCCGGCTATAGGGACAAAAAGCAGAGAGGTGGCCTAGAATATACATACTGTGCTTAAAAATGTCAAATGGGTGAGGCCACCTGGATGGCTCAGTTTGTTGAGTGTCTGGGTGAGGTCACGATCTCACAAGTTTGTGAGTTTGAGCCCTGCACTCGGCTCTGTGCTGACAGTGCGGAGCCTGCTTCGGAATATTTCTCTCTATCCCCTCTCCTGCACATGCTCTCTTTCTCTCAAAATAAATGAATAAACTTTAATCTGTCCTCAAATCCTGTTTCTAATTTTGAGACTTTGAACAAGTTACCTAATATTTCTCTCCCTGAGTTTTCTTATTTGGTAAAATGGGCATACCAGCGCCTACTAGGAATAGTTGTGAGGATAGTCATAATGTCTTTAAGTCATCGCTATAGATTTTGGCTTTTAGTGGCCATTCAATAAACAGCAGGCATCACTTTCACTGGCAGTTTGGGCAAGAGAAGTTGCTTAATGGATTTTGGCTTTCAAGACACTGCGATAGAGGCCATGACTGGAAGAATGCATGGGAGTGAGGTGTGGGTGGGGTGAGGTGTAGTGATTGAGCATGAGCTCTGAGAGACCAGGGAGGAGGCTGAAGCAATAGTCTAGGCAAGAGATGAGGACCCAGAGTAAGGCACTGGGATGGAATGGACAGGAGCCATGACGATTCAGGTAGGAAAATGAGCTTGCTCACTAACTGAGGTAAGAGGTGAGGGAGAGAGAAAACTCTGGAATGATGACAGGCTTTCTTGTTGTCCAGCAGTTCCACTAACCTGCACCTGTGATACAGGAGGATAGGCAGGCTGAAGGAGGGGGTTTAGAGGATTACTGGGGGGTGGCGGGGGAGGGTAGTAGGTAGGGGGCATATTGAGGGAGCAGAACCTCTTAGCAAGCCCGGTGTTAAAGAAAACAAGGATGCCTTGTTCTGTAAGTGTGGGAGATGGGGAGCAGACAGCATGCACATCATGAACAAGTGAATTTTACAATCTCTAGGGTGGGCCTTGCAGTTGTGCCTTACCCTGCTCAAGGCTATCTTTCTAACACCTGCCCCATGTAGTTGACTTTCTCCTCCTAAGGTGACCCTTCTCAGTGCAGACCTCAAGATCATCTTCAGGACTCTCCCTGAGGCCACCTGCATGGGTTTCAGTCCTCCTACTTAACCTCCTCACCACAATTTCCCAGGAAACCTACTTAGCCTCTTCAGGTCTAATCCTGAATTATTTTCGAGTACACTTGTATTTAGTGCAAAGTTACTCTTTGAGGCCATTTCCTGAAATTCTAGCCAAATGTGTCAGGTGGTTTCCTACAGGTGAGAAGACACAACAACTACAGGAAAACCAAATCCCTTGCTCAGGCTTCTCTTTTCATATACCCCTGTGAAAATAAAATGGGTATCACTTATAATATATGGAAGATAAGCATCAGACCATGTAATAAAAACATACAGTGTTATTCAGTTCAGAGATGGGCGGGAGCTTATCTGTAGCTCTGGGCCCCAAGGCCTTACTCTCTCCTCCTTAGGGAGGCAGGTTAGCAAGTGTCAGTACCAAACTGGGACCTTCTTGATATCATCGGTGGGCTTGGGGAAAATTAGAAAGGAACTGACTTTCTGAGTCTACAGTTCTGTGTTGTTAAATTCCGAGTCTCTGTACTGCTTAAGTCAGTGCGGGTGCCGGCAGGTCCTCAACCCATGTTAGGAAGCCCTAACTCCACGATAGGCAGTCATTTATTTTTTGTGTCCCAGACAGAAGCGTTCCTTGATGGTGAGAGCTTACTCTTGGTACCTTGAGCAGCATATACAATGGACACAATTGGTAGTTCATAAAAGAACAGAATGTTAGTAAACAAAAACGTTTAGGTGTAAATGACTCAGGGCAAATTCTTTACTGGAGAATGGGGTGGGCCGGAAGAGAATGCTGGAGGGCCTGGGTGTCTAAAGGGAGTCAGGTGACTAGTACAAGAGAATAGAGGCTACAGACATTGATACGAATTCCACTGACATAACAGTGTTGCCTGATGAGGTCTCTGCTGACGGTGTAGTATAGTGACAAGAGCGTATGTTCTAGAATCAGACAACGCTAAGGTTAATCCAGGCTCTCTTTGTTTACTAATTACATGACTATGGGAAAACCATTTTTTTGGGGGGGGGTGCTTAATTACCTTGCTGTAAAGTAGTGATAATATCTCGCCTACAAAGGTTCTTACCATCTTTCAGGATAGAGGGTGGGACTTAGGAGACTAGCAAATAAAGACTTTCCTATCAGAGTATATAATTCTCTCTCTCTGTCTATTTCTCTATCCATCAATCATGTTAGTCTCAGTAAGTGTTCAAGATGACTATTGCTGTTCCTGTTGTTTTGTTAGCAGAATCCCCAGTACTCACTATGGTTGCTAGCACATTGTAAGCACCCAACAAGTGTTTATTGGTTGAAAAAGTTACACTGACCTGTGAGCTCTCTACAGGAAATGATTCCTCCTCCAGGCTTTCCTGGCTGAGTGTATGTCACCACTATCTGTCCAGATGTTTAAGTCAAAAGTCTTGATTTCCTGATTTATTGAGTGCCTATTAGAGAGTAGGCACTGTGCTGGGTGCTGGGATGGAGAAGGTGGGGGAAATCTGAAAAGCTAGATCCAACCTCAGCTCTCAAGGATGTTAGAGGAAAAAGGAAGCAAAAGAACTTGTCATTTGCTCAACTTTTTACCCATCTTTAGATACAGCTTATAAGTGAAGTATTTTAAGTGTTTTTGACAACACGTGGGCAAACGTGTAGAAACACTTAGAATCCATGGCCATCTGAATTGAGAAAGGCTATCAGTACCATGCAAAGGTTCCCTGGGAATAGGATATACAAATGCAAAAGTTTGGAATTCTCACCATCTGTGAAAACTAGGAAGAAACACTATTTTACTTTATTTTTTTAATTAAAATTTAAAAGATACTATTTATTTTAAGTTCTACTAGGATTCTCCACTCTGCTCTAGCCTCTCTGTGGATGAGGTAAATGGCTGGAAAGAAGAATTTAAAAGACACATGAAAAGTGACTCTTTGCTAGGTCTCTTGGGAAACCAACTTACAGCTGAGTGAGCTTGCTTAGATCTACTGGGTGTGGGCTGTACTTTATAAATATCTATCTCTCTAAATAAAAATGGATTTAGAAAAATTCTGTTAGTCTTTGGCTTAATTGTGAGTCATTAAGCTCCTCATTTGAAAGAAAGAGAGAGAGTGTGTGTGTGTGTGTGTGGAGGGGGGGTGGAGGGAGAACTCTAAGCACAAGGCATGTATGTACTTGTAAAACAGCATTTGGAATGTGTGTGTAGGAAGGGAACTTCATGGTTTTTTATGTAAGGAGAGAGTATGTAGAGGGGAAAATGTATTTGTGGTGGGGTGGGGGGCATGTAGTACAGGTGGTGCGCTGAGGCACATGAACAACCAGCCTCTTGGAGATCCAGACAGTGGTGTAAGATAGAAAATGTTGTAGATGGTGATTGTTGTTCTTTTAGACCAGCACACAGGTCTTCGAGAAGCCCTTGACTTTCTCCTCCTCCTTGTCTTGTTAAAAAGGGATTAGAGTCCAATTAAGTCCTTTAATCCCAAGGTAGAGATTCATGTTTAAAAACAAGATTTACAGCTTTAAAAAAATACATCAGTGCAAGTCGAAGTTTGTCCTTTCAAGCTGCTACCTGCCCAGTTCCAAAGAGTGTTTTCAGCAGAATCCCCAACATGCAGTTGTTCTTAATTACTTCGCCTCATACCTCCAGTCCTTCATCTTTCAAAGCACCCTCTAACCTAAATAGCCACATGCTGTTAGAAGTACTTCTGCTTCTGGATTGCCACAGTTGCCCAGTGGCGTGTCTCCCTTCATTTGGTAAATCAGTGATTGGGCTGAATAATAATAGTATTAAGAGCTAATGCTTTTTTGGGGGCTTAGCATGTGTCTAGCATTGGCACTGAGCACTTTACTTGTTATTATTATCTTATTAGGTACTCATATAAAAACATGCAGGGCTGGCTCCGTGCCTGTGTGTGACATGTATAATCACATGGGGCTCTGTATTAAGGACTCTTCACTTGGTTTAATGCTCTGCTGTTGCTGTATTGAAAGCCTTAATCGTTTTGAGCAACGGGTCTGCGTTTTCACATTTCACTGGGCCCTGCAAATTATGTAGTCAATCCTGAAAACACAGTAACCCACAGTTTCTCTTCACCTCTTTTCCTTCCTTTCCACATGATGCCTAAGACATTGCCCGAGAATGGAAGGGAAGAGCGAATCTCTAATTGTGATGCCAAAACCCTCTCTAGAAAATGGGTGCCATTATCTCGTGAGAGAGAAGTTATTTAAGGGCCAGGAACCACGTCATGGCTTTCAGCATGGGAAAGACAGTATCTGTGATGACCCGACAAGCTGTTTAACTCCTCTCAGCCTCAGTTTTCTTATCTATAAAATGGGGACAACACTAATAATACCTAACTCAAGAGGCTGTTTCAGGGATGCTGTGGGATCATGTATTTACAGCTCTGACACATAATACACATGACATTAGTTATTATTAATGCATTATGGATGCTTAACGGTACTAAATATCTAATACTGCGTATGACGTGGTGTGCGTCGCCTCCCTAACCCCAAGGTGCCCTTATCCCAGGCGTCTGTTTCCTACCTGCCCTGCGGAGCTGGGAGGAACGTCTCCTTTCTCCATGTGCTGGGTGATCACAGAGGGGTTGCTGGAACTGATGAGCACTGGGGTGCTGATCTCCACCACGTGGCGCCCCGAGGGAGCATGGGCCATCCTGTTGAGAGTGTTCAAGGCTGTTGTGATGGAGAACTGCCCGGGCCCCTTCCTCCGGGACCCAGGGCCTCTGCGGAGGGTGGCCGTGTTGGCTGCTTTGCCTCGGGAGGGTGAGGGCACCAGGGACAGGCTCTTTGTGCGAGTCGAATGACGGCCCTTGTTCTTCTCTAGCAGGTGTCTTGCAGTGAGGTTGGGCTGAAAACACAGAAGGTCCATGAGAGGGTAGTCTTCCTGACCTGGTGTGAGCAGCTAAGTCCTACCGAGGCTAGTCTGAAGCCGGTTCGGATGCAGCTTCCCCCTTCTGTCAATATGTCCCAGCTATTTGGCTATACCCATAAATTCTGACAACTCTCTTGCAAAGTAGGTACTACTCTTCTTCCTCACTGAGGTCTGTGGGGGTCAAACATGAGCCATGATGCTCTTCCCTGGTTGGGAGCACTCTTTTTTACGTGTTTCTCCCAGGCACACCCCTACCCGTTTCCTCTCTCGGCCACTGCTGAGTGCCGCTGCGTGGCTGCAGCTTCTGTGCTCTTCCACCGTGGCAGGCTACACAGCACACTGCAATCATTTCCTTTCCTTCCCCCACTGGACTGTCAGCTACCTGTTGGCAGAGAACTCATACACGTTTGTCTTGACCCCATCCCACAGCGGATGCTCAGTGAGTGCCTGTGGAATCACGTGTGCATGGGCTTGCTCGGGTTTTCCCATCTTGTAAGCATTTGAACCACACTGTAAATGTATTTGAAACTTTGAATCTTTATGCTACTTTCACTACTTCCTTTAAACACTTCGAACTCCCCACATTCCTTTCTTGTTTCGTGCCTCTTGGTCTGTGATATGCTGGTGTTTGGAGAAAGACAAGGAAAGAAAAAAGAAAAGTGCAAGCTCTGATCTGTAGAAATTTGGGAAAATGTCTCTGGTGTAATTATCTGCCAATGATTTAACAACTAGCTAGCAACACTCCTGCAGATGTAAAAGCCAGCTCTCACAATCTAGTACCAGCTAGGTCTACCAGAGCCACCACTGTATTGTATTTTGAGTTCATTTCCTTTGGAAGGCTGAGGTACGTGGACACAGTTGTCCTCCAGAGCCGTGTGCCTCATTCCACTGTAGAGATTCAACTATAAAGGTAAAAGGGAATTTGCCTAATTAAGAACTATTTATTTATTTATTTATTTATT